>NC_057796.1:194779361-194779863 GCF_018294505.1 Triticum aestivum
CGACCTCCTCCCCGACGGCCTCCCCAAGCCACGCTGCGCCCCATCGCCGCTCGCCGTCTCTCGTGCCACCTCGCCGACGCCGCCCCACCGCCTCTTCCTCGCTGGACCTCCCCGAGCCCGCTGCCAGTACCCTACGGCCCCGCCGTGAGCACCTCCCTCTCCCCGCACTCCCCTTCTCCCGTGTCGGACGTCGCCGTGCACGCCGTCCCGCCCCCACACTCGCCTGCGGCCTCGACGGCCCCTGCTGCTGCTCTCTGCTTCCCCTGCCTCCACTCCACCCGCGCTCGGCCGCGCTCTCCTCCCTTCGCGCGCGCGTCTGCACCAGCTGCGCTCACCGCAGCCACCCAGCATCCCGCCTCGCGCGCACGCGCACGCCCTGGTGCTGTCGCCGGGCGCCGCGCTCTCTTCCCCCCGCTTGTGTTCTCCTGCTGCTGCTGCACTACTCCGCCGCCCGCACCACTCCTTGCGTCGGCCGCCTTCGCCCCTGCCGCGCCGCCCGCAT
>NC_057796.1:194779937-194787263 GCF_018294505.1 Triticum aestivum
CGACGCCTGCCGCGCCCCTGGTCCACTCGCCCCGCCTCAGTCGCTGCTGCTGGCCAGCTGCCCGCGCGTTGCGATGGCCGGCGACGCCCTGCCAATCCCACCCCTGGCCTGGGCAAGCGGCCTAACGGGCTGGCGCCCACGCACCCACGCCCGCTTGCCCGTCGCCTGCTATGGCCCCTTCGGGCCACTGACCAGAGGGGCCCAGCCCACAAAACGTTTTAAAAGAAAAAGAAAATAAAAATGAATTAATAAAATTAATAATTAATTAAATTAATTAATTAGTGAATCAATTAAGTTAATCAATCCTATTTCATTAACCTAATTAATTAGTTAGTTTAATTAAATAGTAATTGGATTAGCTAAACTCTAATTTACCTAAACAGAGGATGACAGGTGGGTCCCGCTGGACCCATAGGCCAGGTTTGACTCTGGTCAGCTGGGTTTGACCTGCTGACGTCATGGTGATGTCATGCTGACATCACCTTTCACTGTTCTGGATAATGTTCAATTAAATAATTAAATAAATTTCAAAAATGCCTAAAACTTTGATAAATCATAGAAAATAAACCGTAACTTGGATGAAAAAGTATTATACATGAAAGTTGCTCAGAACGACGAGACGAATCCGAACACGCGGTCCGTTTACATGTCAGATGCCTCTAACTATCTGAACATGGAACTTTCCCCCCCTCCGGTCACCTCTCTGACACAGGTCCGGAACCGGGAAAACATTCCCGGTTGACTTCTCCCTTCACCGGTATCACGTAGCACCGTGTTAGAACAAGTCTAGCTCTGCCTGCCTGTTATGCACTTGCTTGCTAGTAGTGTAGCATGTTACTGCTTTCGGTTAATCCTATTCTGCTGCATAGCCTGTCATTGTTGCTACAGTTGTTACCATTACCTGCAATCCTAAATGCTTAGTATAGGATGCTAGTATTCCATCAGTGGCCCTACATTCTTGCCCGTCTGCCATGCTATACTACTGGGCCGTGATCACTCGGGAGGTGATCACAGGCATATGCTATATACTTTATACTGTTACATTACTTATGATACTGTTCGGAGATGGGGGTTGAAGGGGCAGGTGGCTCCATCCCGGTAGAGGTGGGCCTGGGTTCCCGACGGCCCCCGACTGTTACTTTGTGGCGGAGCGACAGGGCAGGTTGAGGCCACGTAGGAGAGAGGTCGGCCTGGCCCTGGTCGGCGTTCACGGATATTTAAAATAACACGCTTAACGAGATCTTGGTATTTCATCTGAGTCTGGCCACTGGCCTATACGCACTAACCAACTACGCGGGAACAGTTATGGGCACTCGACGTCGTGGTATCAGCCGAAGCCTTCTTGACGTCAGCGACTGAGCGGCGCGCGCCAGATTGGACCGTAAGCCTGCTCTTGTATTAAGGGGGCTAGGTTTGCTTCCGGCCGCCCTCGCAACGTGCAGGTGTGCAATGGGCGATGGGCCCAGACCCCTGCGCCATAGGATTTAGACCGGCGTGCTGACCTCTCTGTTGTGCCTAGGTAGGGCTGCGACGTGTTGATCTTCCGAGGCCGGGCATGACCCAGGAAAGTGTGTCCGGCCAAATGGGATCGAGCGTGTTGGGTAATGTGGTGCACCCCTGCAGGGAAGTTTATCTATTCGAATAGCCGTGATCTTCGGTAACAGGATGACTTGGAGTTGTACGTTGACCTTATGACAACTAGAACCAGATACTTAATAAAACACACCCTTCCAAGTGCCAGATATAACCCGGTGATCGCTCTCTAACAGGGCGACGAGGAGGGGATCGCCGGGTAGGTTTATGCTATGCGATGCTACTTGGTGAACTTACCATCTACTCTCTTCTACATGCTGCAAGATGGAGGTTGCCAGAAGCGTAGTCTTCGACAGGACTAGCTATCCCCCTCTTATTCTGGCCTTCTGCAGTTCAGTCCACCGATATGGCCCCTTTACACATATACCCATGCATATGTAGTGTAGATCCTTGCTTGCGAGTACTTTGGATGAGTACTCACGGTTGCTTTTCTCCCTCCTTTTCCCCTTTCCATTCTACCTGGTTGTCGCAACCAGATGCTGGAGCCCAGTAGCTTGACGCCACCGTTGATGACGACTCCTACTACTTTGGAGGTGCCTACTACTACGTGCAGGCTGCTGACGATGACCAGGAGTAGTTTAGGAGGATCCCAGGCAGGAGGCATGCGCCTCTTTCGACATGTATCCCAGTTTGTGCTAGGCTTCTTAAGGCAGACTTGTTTACTTCTGTCCGTACTCAGATATTGCTGCTTCCGCTGACTCGTCTATGATCGAGCGCTTGTATTCGAGCCCTCGAGCCCCCCCGCTTGTATTATGATGCTTGTATGACTTATTTATGTTTTTAGAGTTGTGTTGTGATATCTTCCCGTGAGTCCCTGATCTTAATCATACACGTTTGCGTGCATGATTAGTGTACGATTGAATCAGGGGTGTCACAAGTTGGTATTAGAGCCGACTGCCTGTAGGAATCCCCTTCCAAACTCCTTGGCCGAAGTTGAGTCTAGTCAGTGAAAACTGTTTTACTAACATGGCTGTGTGGCTTACGGGCCCACGTCGCCATTGGGTGGTATTAGGATATTTTATTCCTCGTCTATACTTTGGGAATCTGAGCTCTATTCTATTCGGGTTAAATGATTTTGCTAAAAACAAAAGTAACTTTATGTTCTCGAAAATACTTTCTCCCGGAGAGCCCCTCACTTCAGATGAGATCCTGCTACGCTAAAAGATTCCGAAGTTACTCTACGATGTTCTCTCGAGTCTTTGTGCCATCGCATTTGCGATTTCCTTCCACCGTCAACCCCTATGAAAACTGCATACACTTGCCATTCATACAATCATTCCCCGTTGATCTTGTTATTACAAAATACCCCCGAAATTCTCTCTATTGTTTTGAGAATACTTTGTGCCTACTGCCCTGCAGTTCTTTGCCACCTGAATACCCTTACGGATAATTTCTCGCACTTATCGAGTATCCGTTCTTTCCCAGTTGATTTATGTATTTCACAAAAGTCTTCGAAATACTATTTGATCCTCCGAAAATCCTTAGCAGCTTATTGCTGTGCAAATACTTGTCTGCTTGCATTATGGATGCTTCCCATATGTCTGGCTATATTCATTAGTCTCCTTTGACGCCGTCTTTTTGATCCTATTGATTCAACATGAGTGCGAATGCCCGCAATCATCGGTTGATCCTTTTAAATTATCTTTCCGGCTCAGATGTCATTTTGAACATGAGCTGGTTATCGACCAATCAAATTGTCGTCGATTGTACCCCCAAGTCTATTCAACTTATCCATTCTTAATCAGACCGTTGGCTTCTGATCCCTTGATTTGGAAATGATAATTCATGTGCATTTGAGTTTTGAATTAGTTAGTTGTTTCTATAATCCGATGCCCTTTCATTCATTCTTCCTCTGATAGAGTACCGATACTCGCATCAGTTCCGTTGTAGACCACAAGACCCCTTGTTGGATTATTATCCGACAGTGTCCTTCATATTCAATAACCTTGTGAGCCTTTCCATGGGTACATAATGCCTTTGGTAAATTGTATCCTCTGCTTTGTCAAACAAGCTTTGCTTTCGAGCTTGTGTTATTTACTCATGAAGTTTGTGGTATACGTTCCTAAGATGCCCCGATGGGTTGAACCAACGCCTTCCCTAATCTGTGTGAACCTGAAAGATTTCACGGGTCATACTTATCTAGTATTGCACCAGGTAAAACTTTCAACAACTAATGTCCTTTTCGAAATACGAGAGGTGAATGGAAGGTTATGCATTGAGGAAGTGGGAGTCGACCTTGAACTTTGTGTTCATGCCCATGGACACGATGTAAATCCTATCATGAAAGCTTCTTGTAATAATAACTATTCCCTTGATATAATATGCTTTGGTATCGGTGAATTGATCCTTTGCAATCGTGCTTCCCACCATATGTTCTTCTTTGATCCCATTTCTCGCGCAAGTTTAAGCACTTGTCTTATGCGGATCAATGCCCTAGTCCAACCTTTATTTTGATCTACCTTCGAGTATTACCCCCTGGTATCTCGACGATATCAACCGATTGCACTACATCTTATGCATTCCTGATGAAGTAGCGCCTTTCCCCGTCATATTCACTCCACGGGTTCTGGGGTTGTCGTCAACCTAGAACACCGATTAGTGAATCGAATCACCCCTGTGATTCAGTACTCCTAGTACTTTGTGCTTGAGAAGTTTAATACTCCATCACATCATTCCTAGTCTGATTGGCTATATCATTTTGTGCTAAATTTTAACTGTGCTACCTGGTCCTTCTTCCCGGAGCACAATTTTCGACGATGAGATAACCTTATGCCGATCTTCCTCATCGTATCATTTCGCCTTGAACAGCAAGATCGATTTGGAGTTTGTGTCGTACCCTTGGTTCCAATAACCTTTCGCCTCACCATTCATTTGACTTGATGTCATCGCCGATCGATTACATCTTGAATTCTCTCGACAAAATTTGTCGTGATCATTATCAACATCTTGACTCCTTCCTGGATATCAATCGAATTCATGATGAGAAATATCATCCTTTCCCTCGATGATTTGTGTCATCATCGACCACCTTATTGCCTTCCGTTCAACACAAACTTGTTCGTGTTTTATGTATACCTTGAGATCCTTGCTATCCAGCATTTGTTGTCCTTTACCTTGGAGTATTACCATCTTTTTATGTCAAGAATGTCGCGAGAATTTCATCACCTCTTAAAAATTCTTGATACAGGTGATGCTTCTCGCCATCACCGTTCTTTTCTTGGTCCCCGTGTTGAGTAACTCTGTTGTGAGAATTTAATATCTCTAGCGACCCTATTGCTGCGGAGTTAATGGACAATAATTCCAATTTAGTGTGCTGGTTGCTAAATCATCATTCCGACGTTGGTCGCGCTACCCAGCCCATATTTCGAGTGCACCTTTCAATCAATGTTTAACTATTGTTGTTTTCCTCGAACATACATCATTATAATATACCATTTGGTCTGACAAATGTTATCCCCTTCACATAATTGTGGAAACCCATCTTGTTGGAATTCTCGATAAATTGTCGCTGAGTCCATCAGCCATATCCCCATCTTCTCCTTGGTTTAATGATGAACTCTTGTTTCATAACTCACTTCCATAGTTCATTTCCCGAGAATATTACAATGTCATCCCGTCAATTTGTGTTGTACCTTTTCTTCTCAGACATCCCGAGTCTGAGGTATCCTGACACCAATCAGATTTGAATCTCGGTCAGATATGATGGTTGGAACATATATCCAAGAGTTATAACGTTGGTCTTATATGACCCGGTAAGGTGATGTCATGCCTAGCACACCTGACTAGAGGACTATTGTTATAGTTTCCTTTTAAGCAAGGTTATCCATTCTTCCATGAGGAAATTGTAAAACTTATTCTACAAGTTGTTCCTGATGGACCCTTCGTGCATCCAAATTCTGAACCTTAATTGATGACCATGTCAATGCTATCTCGAAGCATGTCTGTGGTACTCCATTATTCAACCAGAACATTTGAAGCACAATGCTAAATTTTCCTTATCAATTATCCAAACACCTTTGTATGGGTAATGTCATGAAATT
This sequence comes from Triticum aestivum, assembly GCF_018294505.1. Taxonomy (NCBI): domain Eukaryota; kingdom Viridiplantae; phylum Streptophyta; class Magnoliopsida; order Poales; family Poaceae; genus Triticum; species Triticum aestivum. The sequence goes on from NC_057796.1 coordinate 194,785,571, forward strand.
TCTCTCCCCTTAACTAAAGAGTTTTCTACATTATATCATGTCATGGATATCATGCTCTGTTTGTCCTTGGGAAGGATATACCCTTGAAATATGTGTTTAAACACATTTTCCTTTCCACTGTTCTATTTGATCTGATAATCACATTTTCCATTCCAGTGTCTTGTTTAACCTATCTTGTGGTCTATATAATCTAAGCAGTAATATTTTCCTGCTTATGTAAACACATCGATGTACAATCGTGTCGTTAAGACCCTATTACTATTGTTGATGACATTCCGGTAACCACCGATGGACGAGAACTTTGCCTACTGGTCCGCCTCGTTTCAACGAGCATGAAAATGGCTCTATTCGTCCCTCGCCCTAGGTACCAACATTGTTGCCAACAAAACTGACGGGCTATCCTCTGACATACCTTGCTATCTTGACCGTGCAAATGTTAGCGCCTTCCTTCTTTTAACCCACATGGTGGGCCCATAACCCACAGTTCCACATGATCGAAACCTGACTCTCCTGTACACCCTTCTGTTTCCAAAGTTATTCCTCGCGCGTGGCCTCATATGTAATTCACGAGCCACCTTCCGAGATATCATCAATTCTGGTATCAGACACAAAACTTATTCCCATTGCTCTCGACCCCTTTCACACTTTGTTTCAGGCGTCGAACGATTGCCTGCCCGCTTGAAACTTCCCATGATACATCTTTATATTGCTCTCGATATTTTCTTAAGTTTCCGTTCGAGAGTTACTTTCCGCCACCATCCCCGATGTTATCAACGAGATAGTCAACCTTTTAGAGGCCCGTTCATTCGAAGTTACCCCTTGTCATTTTCGTAAGTACGATGGAGTTCCTGAAGAAAGGACGACAACCTCATCATGATGCATCGATGCAAGGGAATGAAGTCATCAACGCTATGGATCGACCACTTCGAGAAGAGCAACCAAGACCGAGAAGATCCGTTAGAATTTCGTAATCAAATCCCTTCCCCCTTACTCCACCTCTTAAATCTCGGGACGAGATTTCTTGTAGTGGAGGAGAATTGTGACGCCCGGATAGTTAAGCTACAGTGAACCTCCGCTAATGATGCCACGTCACCTCGGTTACTGTTGATAAACTCGCGTCAGTTCGAAACCCAGTTCAAATTTGAAATTTTAAAGTAAAACCAAACCATAGAAGTTTTCAAACAATAAAACAAAAATGTTCGGATTGTGGCAAATATTCCATACTAAATATTGGTGAAGAAAACCACACTTCTGTAAAGTATATAAGTGCACTATATTAAGTAAAACAGTAGCAAAAACGATTATTTAAATACCTTTTATAATTAATAAAATGTCAAACTAAGTTATTTGGGGTCTAGACTTTTTGTGACTATGGACTAAGTTGAAATACTAATTTTGATACTAAGTGTATATTTTACTAAAATAAAATGCAACTAAAATAAAACAGGGAAGGATAAATAAAAAGAAAAGAAATAAAACAAAGCAAAACAAAAAGGACCCCCCCACGCGCTGGGCCTTAGCCCAGCTGGCCATCCAACCAGACCGGCCCAGCCTTGACCTATATGGCCCCCTCACCCCGTGACCTAACCGAACCCCTCCCCCATGATCCCCACAATCCCCCCCGCCTGGATCTGGATCATGCCCCGGCGCGCCCGGACCCCGCCGCCTCATCCCAGCGCCCCGTCGCCGGCGT
>NC_057796.1:194787935-194800175 GCF_018294505.1 Triticum aestivum
CTGCCGCGCCCCTGCTCCACTCGCCCCGCCTCAGTCGCTGCTGCCGGCCAGCCGCCCCGCACGTTGCGATGGCCGGCGACGCCCCGATAATCCCGCCCCTGGCCTGGGCAAGCGGCCTAACGGGCTGGCGCCCACGCACCCACGCCCGCTTGCCCGTCGCCCGCTATGGTCCCTTCGGGCCACTGACCAGAGGGGCCCAGCCCACAAAACGTTTTAAAAGAAAATAAAAATGAATTAATAAAATTAATAATTAATTAAATTAATTAATTAGTGAATCAATTAAGTTAATCAATCCTATTTAATTAACCAAATTAATTAGTTAGTTTAATTAAACAGTAATTGGTTAGCTAAACCCTAATTAACCTAAACAGAGGATGATAGGTGGGTCCCGCTGGACCCACATGCCAGGTTTGACTATGTTCAGCTGGGTTTTACCTGCTGACGTCACGGTGATGTCATGCTGACATCACCCTTCACTGTTCTGGATAATGTTCAATTAAATAATTAAATAAATTTCAAAAATGCCTAAAACTTTGATAAATAATAGAAAATAAACCGTAACTCGGATGAAAAAGTATTATACATGAAAGTTGCTCAGAACGACAAGACGAATCCGAACACACGGTCCGTTTACATCTCAGATGCCTCTAACTATCTGAACATGAAACTTTCCCCCCTCCGGTCACCTGTGTGACACAGGTCCGGAACCGGGAAAACATTCCCGGTTGACTTCTCCCTTCACCGGTATCATGTAGCACCGTGTTAGAACACGTCTAGCTCTGCCTGTTGTCCTGTTATGCACTTGCTTGCTATGTATTTACTGTTTCTCCCCCCTCTTCTCTTCGGCAAACCCCGTGACGATGCTGATGCCCCTGTGGTCGACTACGTCACCGACGCCCCTCCTTGTCTGAGCAACCAGGCAAGCCCCCCCTGATCACCAGATATCGCCTATTCCTTCTCTCTATCGCTTGCATTAGAGTAGTGTAGCATGTTACTGCTTTCGGTTAATCCTATTCTGGTGCATAGCCTGTCATTGTTGCTACAGTTGTTACCCTTACCTGCAATCCTAAATGCTTAGTATAGGATGCTAGTATTCCATCAGTGGCCCTACATTCTTGTCCGTCTGCCATGCTATACTACTGGGCCGTGATCACTCGGGAGGTGATCACGGGCATATGCTATATACTTTATACTGTTACATTACTTATGATACTGTTCGGAGATGGGGGCTGAAGGGGCAGGTGGCTACATCCCGCTAGAGGTGGGCCTGGGTTCCCGACGGCCCCCGACTGTTACTTTGTGGCGGAGCGACAGGGCAGGTTGAGGCCACCTAGGAGAGAGGTCGGCCTGGCCCTGGTCGGCGTTCACGGATATTTAAAATAGCACGCTTAATGAGATCTTGGTATTTCATCTGAGTCTGGCCACTGGCCTATACGCACTAACCAACTACGCGGGAACAGTTATGGGCACTCGACGTCGTGGTATCAGCCGAAGCCTTCTTGACTTCAGCGACTGAGCGGCGCGCGCCGGATTGGACCGTAAGCCTGCTCTTGTATTAAGGGGGCTAGGTCTGCTTCCGGCCGCCCTCGCAACGTGCAGGTGTACAATGCGCGATGGGCCCAGACCCCTGCGCCATAGGATTTAGACCGGCGTGCTGACCTCTCTGTTGTGCCTAGGTAGGGCTGCGACGTGTTGATCTTCTGAGGCCGGGCATTACCCAGGAAAGTGTGTCCGGCCAAATGGGATCGAGCGTGTTTGGTAATGTGGTGCACCCCTGCAGGGAAGTTTATCTATTCGAATAGTCGTGATCTTCGGTAACAGGACGACTTGCAGTTGTACCTTGACCTTATGACAACTAGAACCAGATACTTAATAAAACACACCCTTCCAAGTGCCTGACATAACCCGGTGATCGCTCTCTAACAGGGCGACGAGGAGGGGATCACCGGGTAGGTTTATGCTATGCGATGCTACTTGGTGAACTTACCATCTACTCTCTTCTACATGCTGCAAGATGGAGGTTGCCAGAAGCGTAGTCTTCGACAGGACTAGCTATCCCCCTCTTATTCTGGCCTTCTGCAGTTCAGTCCACCGATATGGCCCCTTTACACATATACCCATGCATATGTAGTGTAGATCCTTGCTTGCGAGTACTTTGGATGAGTACTCACGGTTGCTTTTCTCCCTCCTTTTCCCCTTTCCATTCTACCTGGTTGTCGCAACCAGATGCTGGAGCCTAGTAGCTTGACGCCACCGTCGATGACGACTCCTACTACTTTGGAGGTGCCTACTACTATGTGCAGGCTGCTGACGACGACCAGGAGTAGTTTAGGAGGATCCCAGGCAGGAGGCCTGCGCCTCTTTCGATCTGTATCCCAGTTTGTGCTAGGCTTCTTAAGGCAGACTTGTTTACTTATGTCCGTACTCAGATATTGTTGCTTCCGCTGACTCGTTTATGATCGAGCACTTGTATTCGAGCCCTCGAGGCCCCTCGCTTGTATTATGATGCTGGTATGACTTATTTATGTTTTTAGAGTTGTGTTGTGATATCTTCCCGTGAGTCCCTGATCTTAATCATACACGTTTGCGTGCATGATTAGTGTACGATTTAATCGGGGGCGTCACAAGTTGGTATTAGAGCCGACTGCCTGTAGGAATCCCCTTCCAAACTCCTTGGCCGAAGTTGAGTCTAGTCAGTGAAAACTGTTTTACTAACATGGCTGTGTGGCTTACGGGCCCACGTCGCCATTGGGTGGTATTAGGATCTTTTATTCCTCGTCTATACTCTGGGAATCTGAGCTCTCTTCTATTTGGGTTAAATGATTTTGCTAAAAACAAAACTAACTATGTTCTCGAAAATACTTTCTGTCGGAGAGCCCCTCACTTCAGATGAGATCCTGCTACGCTAAAAGATTCCGAAGTTACTCTACGATGTTCTCTCGAGTCTTTGTGCCATCGCATTTGCGATTTCCTTCCACCGTCAACCCCTATGAAAACTGCATACACTTGCCATTCATACAATCATTCCCCGTTGATCTTGTTATTACAAGATACCCCCGAAATTCTCTCTATTGTTTTGAGAATACTTTGTGCCTACTGCCCTGCAGTTCTTTGCCACCTGAATACCCCTACGGATAATTTCTCGCACTTATCGAGTATCCGTTCTTTCCCAGTTGATTTATGTATTTCACAAAAGTCTTCGAAATACTATTTGATCCTCCGAAAATCCTTAGCAGCTTATTGCTCTTCAAATACTTGTCTGCTTGCATTATGGATGCTTCTCATATGTCTGGCTATATTCATTAGTCTCCTTTGACGCCGTCTTTTTGATCCTATTGATTCAACACGAGTGCGAATGCCCGCAATCATCGGTTGATCCTTTTAAATTATCTTTCCGGCTCAGATGTCATTTTGATCTGTATCCCAGTTTGTGCTAGACTTCTTAAGGCAGACTTGTTTACTTATGTCCGTACTCAGATATTGTTGCTTCCGCTGACTCGTCTATGATCGAGCACTTGTATTCGAGCCCTCGAGGCCCCTGGCTTGTATTATGGTGCTTGTATGACTTATTTATGTTTTTAGAGTTGTGTTGTGATAACTTCCCGTGAGTCCCTGATCTTAATCGTACACGTTTGTGTGCATGATTAGTGTACGATTGAATCGGGGGCGTCACAAAGTTCTACTTTCCTCCCACTCACTTCTTTCGAGAGAAACTCCTTCTCTAGAAAGGATCCAATCTTAGCAACAAAAAACTTGCCTTCGTATCTGTGATAGAAGGTGTACCCAACAGTTTTTTTGGGTATCCTATGAAGACGCACTTCTCCGATTTGGGTTCGAGCTTATCAGGATGAAGCTTTTTCACATAAGCATCGCAACCCCAAACTTTGAGAAACGACAGCTTAGGTTTCTTGCCAAACCACAGTTCATATGGTGTTATCTCAACGGATTTAGATGGTGCTCTATTTAACGTGAATGCAACTGTCTCTAATGCATACGCCCAAAACGATAGTGGTAAACTGGTAAGAGACATCATAGATTACACCATATCTAATAAAGTACGGTTACGACGTTCGGACACACCATTATGCTGTGGTGTTCCAGGTGGCGTGAGTTGTGAAACTATTCCACATTGTTTTAAATGAAGGCCAAACTCGTAACTCAAATTTTCGCCTCCGCGATCAGATCGTAGAAACTTTATTTTCTTGTTACGATGATTCTCCACTTCATTATGAAATTCTTTGAACTTTTCAAATGTTTTAGACTTGTGTTTCATAAAGTAGATATACCCATATCTGCTCAAATCATCTATGAAGGTCAGAAAATAACGATACCCGCCGCGAACCTCAACACTCATCGGACCACATACATCGGAATGTATTATTTCCAATAAGTTAGTGGCTCGCTCCATTGTTCCAGAGAACGGAGTCTTAGTCATCTTGCCCATGAGGCATGGTTCGCAAGCATCAAATGATTCATAATCAAGTGATTCCAAAAGTCCATCCGCATGGAGTTTCTTCATGCGCTTTACACCAATATGACCTAAATGGCAGTGCTACAAATAGGTTGCACTATCATTATCGACTTTGCATCTTTTGGCATCAATATTATGAATATGTGTATCACTACGATCGAGATTCAATAAACCATTCACCTTGGGTGTATGACCATAGAAGGTTTTATTCATGTAAACAGAACAACAATTATTCTCTGACTTAAATGAATAACCGTATTGCAATAAACATGATCTAATCATATTCATGCTTAACGCAAACACCAAATAACATTTATTTTAGGTTCAACCATGGAATCACTTCTAACACACATCGTCACCCCGCCCTTAACTAGTCTCTGTTCATTCCGCAACTCTTGTTTCGAGTTACTAACCTTAGCAACTGAATCCGTATCAAATACCCAGGGGCTGCTACAAACACTAGTAAGGTACACATCAATAATCTGTATATCAAATTTACCTTTGTTCGCATTGCCATCCTTCTTATCCGCCAAGTATTTGGGGTAGTTCCACTTCCAGTGACCATTCCCTTTGCAGCAGAAGCACTCAGTTTCAGGCTTAGATCTAGCTTTGGGCTTCTTCATGGGAGTGGCAACTTGCTTGTCATTTTTCATTCTTTCCCTTGCCCTTTTACTTGAAACTAGTGGTCTTGTCAACCAACAACACTTGATGCTCTTTCTTGATTTCTACCTTCGCCGATTTCAGTATCGCGAAGAGCTTGGGAATCATTTTCGTCATCCCTTGCATATTATAGTTCATCACGAAGTTCTAGTAGCTTGGTGATAGTGACTAGAGAACTCTGTCAATCTCTATCTTATCTGGAAGATTAACTCCCACTTGATTCAAGCGATTGTATTACTCAGACATTCTGAATACATGCTCACTAGTTGAGCTATTCTCCTCCATCTTGTAGGCAAAGTACTTGTCAGAGGTCTCATACCTCTCGACATGGGCATGAGTCTGAAATACCAATTTCAACTCTTGGAACATCTCATATGCTCTGTGGTGTTCAAAACGTTTTTGAAGTCCCGGTTCTAAGCCGTAAAGCATGGTGCACTAAACTATCAAGTAGTCATCATATCAAGCTTGCCAAATGTTCATAATGTCTGCATCTGCTCCTGCAATAGATCTGTCACCTACCGGTGCATCAAGGACATAATTTTTCTATGCAGCAATGAGGATAATCCTCAGATCACGGACCCAGTCCGCATCATTGCTACTATCAACTTTCAACTTAGTTTTCTCTAGGAACATATCCAAAACATAGGGGAGCTACAACGCGAGCTATTGATCTACAACATAATTTGCAAATACTATCAGGACTAAGTTCATGATAAATTAAAGTTCAATTAATCATATTACTTAAGAACTCCCACTTAGATAGACATCCCTCGAGTCATCTAAATGATCACGTGAACCAAATCAACTAAACCTTGTCCGATCATCATGTGATATGGAGTAGTCTTCAGTGGTGAACATCTCTATGTTGATCATATCTACTATATGATTCACGTTCGACCTTTCGGTCTCCATTGTTCCGAGGCCATGTCTGTACATGCTAGGCTCGTCAAGTTTAACCCGAGTATTCCGCATGTGCAAAACTGTCTTGCACCCGTTGTATGTGAACTTTCGCAACCCGATCATCACGTGGTGTCTCAGCATGAAGAACTTTCGCAACGGTGCATACTCAGGGAGAAGACTTATACCTTGTAATTTTTGTAAGGGATCATCTTATAATGCTACCGCCGTGCTAAGCAAAATAAGATGCATAAAAGATAAACATCACATGCAATCAAAATATGTGACATGATATGGCCAGCATCATCTTGTCCCTTTGATCTCCATCTCCAAAGCACCGTCATGATCTCCATTGTCACCGGCTTGACACCTTGATCTCCATCATAGCGTCGTGGTCGTCTCGCCAACTATTGCTTCTACAACTATCGCTAATGCATAGTGATAAAGTAAGTAATTACATGGCGTTTGCATTTCATACAATAAAGCGACAACCGTAAGGCTCCTGCCGGTTGCTGATAACTTTGACAAAACATGATCATCTGATACAATAATGTATATCACATCATGTCTTGACCATATCACATCACAACATGCCCTGCAAAAACAAGTTAGTCGTCCTCTACTTTGTTGTTGCAAGTTTTACGTGGCTGCTACGAGCTTCTAGTAAGAATCGTTCTTACCTACGCATCAAAACCACAATGGTGATTTATCAAGTTTTCTGTTTTAACCTTCAACAAGGACCGGGCGCAGTCAAATTCGATTCAACTAAAGTTGGAGAAACAGACACCCGCCAGCCACCTTTATGCAAAACTAGTTGCATGTCTGTCGGTGGAACCGATCTCAAGAACGTGGTCATGTAAGGTTGGTCCGGGACGCTTCATCCAACAATACTGCCGAATCATAATATGACATTGGTGGTAAGCAGTATGACGATCACCGCCCACAACTCTTTGTGTTCTACTCGTGCATATCATCTACGCATAAACCTGGCTCGGATGCCACTGTTGGGAAACGTAGCAAGCAATTAAAAAAATTCCTACGCTCACGCAAGATCTATCTAGGAGATGCATAGCAACAAGAGGGGGAGAGTGTGTCCACGTACCCTCGTAGACCGAAAGCGGAAACGTTTGACAACGCGGTTGATGTAGTCGAACTTCTTCTCGTTCCGATCGATCAAGCACCGAACGTACGACACCTACGAGTTCTGCACACATTCATCTCGATGACGTCCCTCGAACTCTTGATCCAGCAAAGTGTCGAGGGAGAGTTCCGTCAGCACGACGGCGTGGTGACGGTGATGGTGAAGTGATCCGCGCAAGGCTTCGCCTAAGCACTACGACAATATGACCAGAGGCGTAAACTGTGGAATGGAGCGCTGCACACAGCTAACAGATGTTTGTGTGTCCTCTAGGCGCCCCCTCCCCCCCCCCCCACACACATATATATATACATATAGGGTGGAGGGGTGCTACCTCTTGAGCATGCGTTGGTTTTCCCTTGAAGAGGAAAGGGTGATGCAGCAAAGTAGCGTAAGTATTTCCCTCAGTTTTTGAGAACCAAGGTATCAATCCAGTAGGAGACTACACGCAAATTGCCTACTACCTGCACAAACAATAAAGAACCTTGCAACCAACGCGATAAAGGGGTTGTCAATCCCTTCACGGCCACTTGCAAAAGTGGGATCTGATAAAGATAATAAGATAAATATTTTTGGTATTTTTGTTGTATAGACTGAAAAGTAAAGATTGCAAAATAAATAGTAAACTAGAATTATAGATCCGAAACTTATATGATGTAAAGTAGACCCGGGGGCCATAGGTTTCACTTGTGGCTTCTCTCAAGATAGCATATATTACGGTGGGTGAACAAATTACTGCCGAGCAATTGATAGAAAAGTGCATAGTTATGAGAATATCTAGGCATGATCATGAACATAGGCATCACGTCCGTGACAAGTAGACCGAAACGATTCTGCATCTACTACTATTACTCCACACATCGACCGCTATCCAGCATGCATCTAGAGTATTAAGTTCATAACAACAGAGCAACGCATTACGCAAGATGACATGATGTAGAGGGATAAAATCAAGCAATATGATATAAACCCCATCTTTTTATCCTCGATGGAAACAATACAATATGTGCCTTGCTGCCCCTACTATCACTGGGAAAGGACACCGCAAGATTGAACCCAAAGCTAAGCACTTCTCCCATTGTAAGAAAGATCAATCTAGTAGGCCAAACTAAACCGATAATTCGAAGAGACTTGCAAAGATATCAAATCATGCATATAAGGATTCAGAGAAGAATCAAATATTGTTCATAGAAAATCTTGATCATAAACACACAATTCATCGGAACTCGGCAAACACACCGCAAAAAGAATTACATCGAATAGATCTCCAAGAAGATCGAGGGGAACTTTGTATTGAGATCCAAAAAGAGAGAAGAAGCCTTCTAGCTAATAACTACGGACCCGAAGGTCTGTGGTAAACTACGCACACATCATCGAAGAGGCTATGGTGTTGATGTAGAAGCTCTCCGTGATCGAATCCCCCTCCGACGGAGCGCCGGAAAAGGCCCCAAGATGGGATCTCATGGGTACAGAAGGTTGCGGCGGTGGAAAAGTGGTTTCGTGGCTCTCCTGGATCTTTTCAGGGTATAAGAGTATATATAGGCGAAAGAAGTAGGTCAGTGGAGCTACGAGGGGCCCACGGGGGTGGGGGGCGCGCTTACCCCCTTGGGCGCGCCCTCTTGCCTCGTGGTCGCCTCGTTGCTTCCTTGACGTCCACTCCAAGTCTCCTGGATTCCGTTTGTTTCAAAAAAGATCCTCGCGAAGGTTTCGTTCTGTTTGGATTCCGTTTGATATTCCTTTTTCTGCAAAACACTGAAATAGGCAAAAAAACAACAATTTGCACTGGGTTAATAGGTTAGTCCCAAAAATAATATAAAAAGGTATATTAAAGCCCATTAAACATCCAAAACAGATAATATAATATCATAGAACAATAAAAAAATTATAGATACGTTGGAGACATATCAAGGGGGGAAGAGGCAGCCAGGGGGCCGCCCAAGTAGGCCGAGTCCTACTTGGGCTCCCACCCCAATTCGGGCCCCCTTCCTTGTTTTGGCACTAGGAGAAGGAAGGAGGAGGTGGCGCCCTCCCTTTCCTTTCTCCCTTGAGAAGGGGAAGGAAAGAGGGGCTAGCCCTCCTCCCTTGCCTTCCCTAGGGCTGGCCGGCCTAGTGGAGGGGCGCACCAGCCCCCTGTGTGCTGGTATGTACCTCCCAAGGCCCATTAAGCCCATATAGCTTGCTGGGGGTTGCCCCGAACCCCTTCCGATGACCCGATTGTCGGGGGAAATCGACACCTATGGAATCACTGGGATCGCTTCTACGGTTGGCGAGCGCGTGGTTGTGCAAAGAGCGGGTCTGACAGGAAGCACACAGATCGTTTACCCAGGTTCGGGCCGCGGAGGTGCGTAATACCCTAGTCCTGCTTTGGTGGATGTATTTGAGTGTTCTTGTGTTCTTGAGCTAGCTACGGGGTGTGACTTGCCCAAAGGATCCGAATCCTTCTCCTGGTCGCCTCGGGCCTCGTTTTATAGACAAAAAGGGGTTGCCACAGTGGCACACAGGAGGTGGAAAGGTGTACTGTGGATGAGTCTATCCTCTGGCACCGTCGGACAAACGCATTTAATGCGCTGCCGACGTGCCCCTCTCGCTTTATCGGGGACGGCAAGGAAGCACGTCCCAGCTGTCGCTGCCTCGCCTGGCTTCGACACGCGACCGAGCTGACGAGGCGTCGTGGCGCCACGTTGGCTGGCTGCTGGGCTGGCGCGGTGGTGGAGCCTTCATGAAGATCTGCATGTCACCACGCAGGTGCTTGCTGGGTCGGTGTAGAGGCCGCTCGTCGCCACGCAGGTGCTTGCCGAGCTGGTTGAGCTAGCAGCTGCATGGGGATGGCGATGGTGTCCTGGCAGGCGTGGGCCTGGCTGTTGCCCCGCTGATGTCCCCGGCAAGGGCCTTGCCGCGGGCCCGGCAAGGGTCTTGCCGTGGCGTCGCGGTCACCCCGGGGGTCTTGTGGATTTCCTCAGCTAGGAGCCGCTGAGGGTCGTCGTCTTCTAGTCCTCATCTGATCTCGTGTGTTCATGATCTTGACGAAGATCTGCATGCCGTCACAGAGGTGCCTCCCGAGCCTTGGTCCCAATGTAGTTGTTGGCAGCGCTTGGGACTCTTAGGCTCAAGGGTGGCTCGCTCTGCTGGTGTTGGGCAAGCTGCCCCGGCAAGGCTCTTGCCGGGGCCGCGGAGACCGCCCCGGCAAGGGCCTTGCCGGGGGAGTCCACCTCTCCCTTTTGCTCTTAAGTGTTTCTGGGTCTTGGCGTTGCTTTGTTTGCCTTGTGCTCCGGCCTCCTTCCCTGCCCCGCTCAGTGCGGTCGTGGGCACGGCTCTGACATCCCGTGCACAAGTAAAGGGGTCAAAAAGGAGAGCCCCTACTTTTGTACACCGACAGGAGCCCCCGGGCCTGGGCCACACATAAGCGCGACGCGTTGTTGGGCCAAGCCCAGAATGGTCCGCGGGCAGGTGGGGCGGATTTTACCGTGGTAACTTTTCATCCGCTGCGCTTCTCCACGACCCGCGTTGAACGCGCGACGTGGAGGGTCGTGCGTGACGTAGGGGTCATGCGTGGGGCGGTTCCCACGCGCATGCGGCACATCATGGTAAAGAGGCGGCTCGCACCTTCCCCATAAAAAGAGGGAGGCGCAGAGGCGCGGCTCATTTACTGAGTGGACTCAGGTCGTGGTCTTCAAGGCGTCTGCGCCCCATGATCACGGGGCAGGGAACGGTCGCCTCACCCATCCCCTCGATTCTGCTTGCTTGCCACGTGTCCCCCATGCAGGTGGCAGGCGGTGGAGGCGGGAAACCGGGCCATCGCTGATTGGGGCAGCGGGTCGGTCCCAATTCCCTGCGCCCCCGATGGCTGGATTGGTCGAGCGGGGCAGCCGAGTCCCGACCCCGCCCCTTTATAAGAAGGGGGAGGGGGATGCCATCCCACATCCTTTCATCATCTGTCTCCATTCACTTTGGCTCCTTACCTCCATCTGCCATGGCGAGAGGAGGTGCCGGCCCTTCAACGGTGGCGGCGAGGGTCGCTGCTCGACAGCGCCCCCCTCCCCAAGAGCTCGCGGTGGCGGAGCCGGCCACGAGAGGAATGGGGAGGGGGCGAGGCCGAGGTCGTCGTGGCACTCAGGGAAGAGGGGGACGGGGCAGCGCACCGGCCTTGCCTCTGCCGGCGATGCCTCTTCCAATGGAGGGCCACGTTAGGGACCAGCCTCGCGAGTTCTTCATCAGGATGCGCCGGCCGCCGCGCCGCCGTTTTCGTCTCCCTACCCCTTTTGCTCGGGAGATGGAGCTCGATCCGCCCGAGACCCTCAGGCTACACATGAGGGGCTCGGGAACGGCGGCACGCGGGTCGACGTCGACTTCCCCGCTCCCCACGTCATGTACCTCCGTCGCGGATGGAAGACGTTCGCTCGTGTCCACAGCCTGACAGCGTGGCTCGTTCTCTACTTAAAATTAATGGAGAACGACCTGCTCTCCGTCAAGGTCTTTGGAGATCTTGGAACTCGCCTAAAGTTCTGCATGGAGAGCTCCTCCGACGATGAAGATTCCTCCTCAAGCGGGAGTGATGAGGAGGACAGCGGCAGCGACGACGAGGGCGTCGAGCGGCGGGATTCCGACCTCGACTCCCACTGACCGCGCCGCCCCTCCCTCGGCCACGTGCCCTGCCGAGGGCCTCACTACTGGAATTAGCTTATTTGCCGCCTGCCAGTTCTTTGCCATCTGCTAGCGGACGGCAAAGAAGGTATTTGCCGTCCGCTTACAAAAAACGGACGACAAAGAACTGGCTGATGGCAAAGAAGGATTTTCCCATCAGCCAGTTCTTTGCCGTCCGCTAGCTGACGGCAAAGATTCTTTGCCGTCAGCTGGCTGACGGCGAAGAGATAGGTGGCCCCACTTACGAGCTGATTAGATAAAATTTAACGGCGGCAAAGAGAGAAAAATAGCGGACGACAAAGAACGGCGGACGGCAAAGACCTAACTTCACTAACCTAACTAACGGCCGAGCCCCCCACCCCCTTTCCTCTCTATTTCTCTCCACGACCAGATCGACCCCCAGCCGCCCCCCGCCGCCAGGCGCCGCCCCCAC
>NC_057796.1:194801201-194834424 GCF_018294505.1 Triticum aestivum
ATCGACCCCGACACGACACCCCGACCCCGAAACAGCACCCCGACCCCGACACGGCACGCCGACACCGACACGACACCCCGACCCCCGACACCTCCCGAAAAGGTGCTGTTTGGCCTTCCAGAGGCCGACGGGGTCATATATTTGTGAATTATGAGTTAGGTCATATATTTTTCGATTTTGCTATGAAAAACATCATATATAATTGTGTTGATCGGGTAGATTTAAATGTGCAGTTGTTTCATCGCTGCGAGGTTTGGTGTTCGACGACCTCCACGTGCGTTTCACGAGCTCTGCCCCTTCGTTCGTGGGTGAGCACAAATGACATGTCCTCCCCCCCTTAATTATTTGCTCTGTTCCGGTGTTCGTGCCGATGAAACTTGATAGCTAGCTATATATCTGTCTTGAATCATCAATATGTGTAACCAATATGTGTCTCCCATTCGAAAGCGTTATAGTTATAAATATGCATGCATTTGCATATTTATAACCGTGATTGTTTCGAATTGTCCAACGCTATCCATGGACAGCCCGAGTATGTGTAGATTGGGTTCATTTTTCCATTTGCTTTGCTCCGGGTCCGACGCATAAATTTCGTCAGTGCCTCCCCTGTTGTTCTCCGGGTACACATCCTCTCTGTTTATTGCAGAGACGTGTATCAGGAGAACAGCGGGGAGGTGCTGCCGAAATTTTGCGTCGGATCCGGAGCATAGCATGGGAAAATGAACCCAATCTACACATACTCGGGTGGGATTAGGACCTATCATTACCTATTAGAGTGTAGGTTGCATGGACGTAATAAAATTGACAAAGTAGATCAACTGATGAATATATACATGGTGAATTATATATATATATATTTTTGTGTGTCCAGTAGCTCTGAAAGTCAAGATGAGTGATCGTGCGTGGATGTACACCGTTCACACTGGTTAGAACAAATGGAGCACTGAACGGTTCACAAAAACCAAGGGGTTTGTGCAAGCCGCATTTGCAAATGGCCAGAGGAAAACCTGGTGCCCCTATTTACGGTGCGGCAATTGGGAAAAGAGGACAGAGGCTGAAATGGGCAAACACCTGCAGAAGAGTGGTTTTACGCCCGATTATACGGTGTGGACATATCATGGTGAGTCTGCCCAACGTGACCGAGCTGAGGTGGATCATCGTCGCACCGACGAGCATGGTACCGGGATGGAAAACATGGTGCAAGACTTCGATGATGCTCGGGATTCGGACGAGGAGATGGAGGAATCTGCAAAGGCCTTCAATGAAATGTCAGAGTCTTCAAAACGTCCGCTCAATGAGCACACTGAGCTTTGTCAGTTGGATGCCATCTCACAAGTAATGGCTCTGAAGGCTCAGTTCAACTTGGGCAGAGAATGCTACGACGCAATGATGACAGTATTTGGACACTTTCTACCCAAAGGCCATGTAATGCCTGCAAACCTGTACCAGTCGGACAAAATCCTCCGTGCACTGAAGATGCCCTATGAGAAGATACATGCCTGTGAGAAAGGATGTGTCTTATTTAGGCTTGACTATGCGGACTTGAACTATTGTCCCATTTGCAAGTCTTCCAGGTATGTTGTGGTAGACAACGGTATGGGTGAGAAGACACAGACCAAAATCCCCGTTAGTGTTCTTTGGTATATGCCAATCGTACCAAGCTTCAACGTCTTTTCATGGTCGAAGAGACGACCAGACAGATGACATGGCACAAAACGGGCAAAAGAACCGAACTAGATGCAGATGGGAATCTGATGATCGTACACACATCGGATGGTGTTGCGTGGAAAAAGTTTGATGAATTACATGCTGACAAAGCGGCAGATCCGAGGCATCCTCGAGTCGGCATCAGCATGGATGGGTTCAGTGTGTTTGGTCTGACGGCAGCCCAATACAGTTGGTTGCCCGTATTTGTCTTCCCACTCAATCTCCCCCCCGGACAGATTATGCAAAGAAAGAACATTTTCCTGACGTTGATAATTCCAGGGCCCAACTATCCGGGGAAAAATATGAATGTGTACATGCAGCCGCTTAAGGACGAATTGCAAGAAGTCTGGGATAATGGGTTCAAGACATACGACGCCTATAGCAAACGGAACTTCATAATGCGTGTCTGGTACATGCACTCAACGCATGACTTGCCGGGGTATGCGCTATTCGTTGGCTGGTGTGTGCATGGAAGGTTCCCGTGCCCCACATGCAAGGGAGCTCCTGAGTTTCGTTGGCTTCAGGCCGGTTGCAAGTTTTCTTGCTTCGACATGCATAGACAGTTCCTGGATCCTCGCCATAAGTTCAGGAAAGACAAGAAGAACTTCATCAGAGGTAGAGTTGTCAAAAACTCTGCACCACCTGCGTTGACAGGCCAACAGACCCTGGATCAGTTAAACGCTCTCAAGCTAGATCCAGAGCATCCAGGGTACTTCAAGAGGTATAATTCTAAGCACGCCTGGACTCACAAGACATGCTTATGGGATCTGCCTTACTTCAAAGACCTCCTTTGCCCACACAACATCGACGTGATGCACACTGAGAAGAATATCGCCGAGGCACTTTTTGGTACATTGTTCGGCATAGATGGGAAGTCAAAGGATAATACTAAGGCTAGAGTCGATCTGGAGGCACTATGTGATAGGCCGTTACAAAACATGAAAGAACCGAAAGGAAAGCAGAATTGGACGAAGCCAAAGGCATGGTTCAATCTTGGAAGGCCAGCTATGAGGGAAATTATCTTGTGGGTGAAAATGCAGTTGATGTTCCCCGATGGGTATGTAGCGAATCAAAAGAGGGGAGCGAGTCTTGATAAATTGAAGATATTTCGTCTCAAGAGTCATGATTGGCACATATGGACTGAGCGGGTAATGCCGGTGATGTTGCGTGGCTTCATCCCTGAGGATGAATGGCTAGTACTGGCAGAACTCAGCTATTTCTTCCGTGTTCTTTGTGCGAAAGAACTATCGCCTGGCGTACTAGAAAAAATGGAAGAGTTGGCGCCGGAGTTGATCTGCAAGTTAGAGAAGATATTTCCACCGGGCTTCTTTAATCCAATGCAGCATTTGATTTTGCATCTCCCGACCGAGGCAACATTGGGGGGGCCGTGCAAAATCGTTGGTGCTACCCAACTGAGAGGATGCAGAAGATGCTTCGACAAAATTGTAAAAATAAACATAGAATTGAAGCATCGATGGCTGAGGCATTCATCACTGAGGAGGCGGCAAACTTTGTGACAGCACACTACGAAGCCAAAAATCGTCATTTGCATAATCCGAAGCCTCGGTACAATGCTGACGAACCTCAAAAGGGTGGATCCAACCTCAGCCTATTCAAAGGGAATCTCGCACCAGCCAGTGGTTCGAAACCAGTATCTTTGGATAACAAAGAATGGTGGACCATTACGTTGTATATCCTCAACAACCTGACAGAAGTGCGGCCGTACATCGAGTAAGTTCTCAGTACATTGTTTTGCAACTTCTATTTCCTTTGAACTGCTCTTATTCCTGGATATTTCATACAGTCGATACGTCGCCATATTCTCGTATGGAGCGGTCATCCAAAAGGATTCCGTCGAAGAGTATGAGCTTCTCGCAAAGCAAGGAGGCGGCTATCCCGGTTTCATCTCTTGGTTCAAACAAACGGTAATTTCTATTAGACCATTTCATTTCATTCGCTAATATCTGCCTAATGCAACAATCCTTTCGTATTAAACTTGTAGGCTAATTCAGAGTCTATGGACGCTGAATTGAGACAAGTCGCTAATGGTTTTGACTATAAGGTCCGTTCATGTGACAAATACGACATCAACGGGTATCGCTTTCGTACCTATGGCAAAGAGCTATCTATGGCCGACCGAAAGTCTACAAATTGTTGTGTATCTACTATCGGCGAAGGAGGTACCGAGTATTATGGGAGAGTTGAAGCAATGTATGAACTTCTATTCTATGGTGACAACCCACCGAATGTCGTACTCTTCAAATGTTATTGGTTTCAGCCGAAGGAGACTAGAAGGACTCATGAACATATAGGGCTAGTTGAAATCAAACAAAGCACCCATTTAGATGTTCCTGATGTCTATATTACGGCTCAACAGGCGACCCAAGTATTCTATCTACCGTGGGCCTGCCAAACTAATCCAAATCTGAAAGGTTGGGATGTCGTTTATGAAGTGCCGCCACGTGCTAGACTATCTCCCCCAAAGGAAGAGGATTATGAACCTCACATTAACCCAGACACATATGAAGGAGAATTATTCCAAGAGACAGGTCTTTCCAAAAAGCGTTTCAAGAACCGCTATACTTCATCCCAAAACATTGAAGTAGACAGCGACAGTGAATCCGACATCAACCCAGAGGAGGAACAAGAAGAGCCGGAACAAGAAGAGGTTACTGTTGCGGATGACCTGTCAATGCTTGACCGATTACGTCAAGGTGGCCTTCCACATGTTGATGCCACTGAACCCTATGAGCCCGTCATTGATTATAGTGATGATGATGATTATGCATTTATTGATGATAGTGATCGAGATTATTAGTAGTGTCAGGTATTCAATTTTTTTATGTTGTACTTGATGATGATACACTTAAGTGATATACATATTATTATTCATGTCGGTATTTTTTATGTTGTACTAATTTCGTTTACTCTTTGTCATGGCAGGTGTTGAAAGATGGTGGGCGCTTGTCGGGAGCGCTCCGAGGCCCCTTCTTTGTCGGCGCGTGGTGGGAGGTCTTCCATTCCACACGCACCTCTCCGCCGAGCGTTGCTGGACAGTATGGCGACACCGCCGGGCCCTTCTTCGTCAACAGCGGTGCCCAGCAGGGGACGAGGTAAGGGAGGGAAGAAGGAGTTGGAGCACGTGGTCGCGGGAGAGGAGGTAGGGTGACTGCTAGGGCGCCTTCCTCGCCGCCACCCCCAGTTGTTTCACCCGAGCACGTGACTGCTAGGGTGGACTCGTTCGAGGAGGAGGCTACACGGACTCCGGTCCACGAGCCTTCGGCCCACGAGGCTTGGGTCGACGGGCCTTCGGCCCACGAGACCCCGGAGGAGCACACGTCTGGATGGGGTACCTGGCCGGATGAGCCTGAGGGGTCGAGTGGCCATGCTGATGATGGCGGGGAGCCGACTGATATTGAGGAGGAGGGGGGCACCATCTACCAGCGTGGTTGTACAAGGCTCCCGTCCGTGCCGGCGACCCGCGAGCAGAGGTGGTTGATTTTCCCTGATGGGGAGAGGTAAGTGCATTTAATCTTTTTGTACCTTCTGCATTCACGTTTCTTCAAATATCTAATGCGTTGGCCTTGTCATGCTGTAGGGGTTGGGACCACCATCATAGTGTCCGCCGGCCCAACTCCGTCCTTGGAGTGCTTTGCCGGCAAAACTTCCTGGGGTTTGTCACGTTGCCTGGTGAGGGTCGGCTTCCAGAGCTTGGATTGAGCTGGGAGCACTACTTGGCTGCCCCGGCCCCGCCGGGTGAGATTATCGACGGTGTCTTGTGCGACACGAGGGCAGACGTGGTGATCAGAAAGTTCTAGGTAATTTCTCCTTTACACATTTAAAAATCTTCAACTAGCTAGTTATTAATTATACTAATCAATATTGTCTCATTTGATTGCAGACATTGTACAGGTGTGAGGAGGGATACGAGGAGGCGGCGGCAAATGTTATCGAGAACGTCTGCAAGCGCCTACTACAGGACTTACGGCACGAGGCTCGGGTGCTGGCTGTTCGAGACTACTACGCCTTGCGTGGTATCAAGAAGCCCAAGACGGCGTGCCGCGGTAAGTTCCTGAGTAAGGAGCAGTACATGAAGGTAATTCTTAAGGCCTTGTACTTACTTCCTTCATTTAGTAATTCATAGCCGTAGCGCTCAAGTTTCTATTTGCTACCTTAGGCGCCTCCGAGATGGTGTGCGGATCGGATGGATTGTTGGGAGGTGTTGGTCAATGAGTGGTGCTCAAAAGAATGGCTAGCCGTCCACAACGCGGCCAAGGATAAACGTGCCCAAATGGAAGGTGTGCCACACCATCAAGGCAGCTCCAACTTATATTAGTTCGGGCGGAACTAGGTATGTGGTTTGCTTCATGATTCATGCAATTCATTCATCATGCTATCTTGAGCCCTTTAATTACTAATTTACTTTGTTTCTCTCTTTCAGGCACGCTACAATAAGGCGGATAGGGTGCCAGAGGTGTATGACCTGTATGCCATGGCCCACACTGCCTCCTTCAAGAAAGTCAAGGCATTCTCTCCGTCTGACCTCGATGATGCAAACAACTTCACCAACATCTCCTCCCACGACAAGCTCGTGAAATATAGAGATGAGGGGAAGGCGAGGAAAGGGGAGGACTTTAACCTGGGCCAGGGTCCCATTGATCCAGAGCTGGTGATGATATCTGGTGGCGGGAGGTCCCATGGCTCCATAGCCATTGGAGATGGACTTATCCGTTATCCTAGCACTCTCCCGGAGATCAAGGCGCGCCAGTCGAGCTCCGCTCCTGAGATAAGGCCTCGTGAACGGCCAGTCCAACTCGCCATCAAGGTTAGTTATACGTACTCAGCTATCTTTCTCCATTACATTGTCTGTGCTTCCATCAATGATTACAAATGGTAACGAGGAGTGGTGTTGCAGGCTGCTATACAGTGTGAGAGAGATAGAACGGAGAAACTTCTGGCGGAGGCGGCGGAGAGGCAGCGGGAGTTGGAGGAGAGGACGACAACGATGTTGGAGGAGGAGAGGGTACGGAATGACATGCAGGCAAGGGCCATGTATGAGCTCCTTGTGTTAAGTTTCTTCTGCAGATTAGCTAAAACATTCATGTAGTGTTTGTCTCATTACTAACTAGTATGACTGAGTTGTCAAAACCAAATGTGCAGTCTGTGTGCGAGAAGACCGGTCAGACCGCTCCGCCGATGCCAGTGATTGCTCTTGGGACCACGGTGAGTTTAATTTGAATGGACATTACTTGCTAGTCTTAACATTTGAGTGTCATCATGCTAACGAGACATTGGAAATGATCTTTGGTGCAGCGTAACTCCAGACAAGCATCGCACGATCCTTCTCGAGCTACCGGCACGAGCCAGCCCGCTCCTACACCTCCATGATCATGGTAAGTTTCTCTAGTGTTTTGCTTAACAAATGCATAAAGACCTAGACTTAGCCTTATTTCCTCCAATATGCTTACCACAATGACCTAGAGTTAGCTTCTTTTCCTCCAAAATGACTTAATAAGCTTACTGACCTCCAAAACCATCCATTTTACCTAAGTTAGCTCTAAAACGATCTATACTTAGCTTTGTTTCCTCCAAAATGACCTAAGTTAGCTCTAATATGCTTAGTTAACTAGGTTTGCTCAATAATGACATGTACTTAGCTTACTTATGTCAAAAATGGCATAATTAGCTTTGTTAGCTCATAAACAATCCATTTTACCTAAGTTAGCTCTAAAATGACCCATTATACCTTAGTTAGCTCATAAATGATCCATTTTACCCAAGTTAGCTCTAAAATGACCCATTTTACCTAGACTAGGTCCAATATGATCCATTTTACCTATGTTAGCTCTAAAATGACCCATTTTACCTAGGTTAGCTCCAAAATGACCCATCTTACCTAGGTTAGCTCGAAAATGATGCATTTTACCCAAGTTAGCTCTAAAATGACCCATTTTACCTAGATTAGCTCATAAACGATCCATTTCACCTAGGTTAGCTCACAAACGATCCATTTTACCTAGTTTAGCTCCAAAATGACCCATCACACCTAGGTTAGCTCTAAAATGATGCATTTTACCTAAGTTAGCTCATAAACGATCTATTTCAGCTAGGTTAGCTCATAAACGATCCATTTCACCTAACATAGCTAAAAAACGATCCATGTCACCTAGGTTAGCTCCAAAATGACCCATCTTACCTAGGTTAGCTCTAAAATGATGCATTATACCTAAGTTAGCTAATAAACGATCTATTTCACCTAGGTTAGCTCATAAACGATCCATTTCAACTAAGTTAGCTCATAAATGATCCTTTTCACCTAAGTTAGCTCATAAATGGCATATACTTCTTCTTCTAGTCACCTTTTTCTAACTTTCTTATTTGCCATTTTGCAGATTTCATTCACTTCACGGAAGCTAGCTTGCTATGATGGAGTGCTTGTTTTTTTTTCATTCTCCTCTAGTATTCTTCTAGCTTGCTATGATGGAACTTGCTATCTTGATGAAACTTTGCATTGTAATATGTATGGATGGAACAATGTGTATGTGCAACTTGCTATGTATGAATGGATGGAACTATATATGTATGCACGATGAAACTTATGTGCTGGATATGTCATATGTTTGCTGTTAAATAACCCTGTGAAATATATATATATATATGTCATATATTGGCTGTGAAAATTGCTGGATTAAAAAAACAGAAAAAGAGGCACCTTTGCCGTCAGCCCCTGATGGCAAAGGCTCCTTTGCCGTCTGCCGCGGACGGCAAAGAAGCCACGTGGCGGCCACCTGTGCTCCCTGGGAGCTGACCCATTTGGTCAGTTTGCCTACAACGCCAGACGGCAAAGGCTGTGCCTACAGTGGCAGACGGCAAAGAATGCCCACATTTGCCTACAGCAGCAGACGGCAAAGGCTTGTCCCGCAGTGACGTCCAGCTGACGTCATTCGACGGACGGCAAAGACCGGATGCTCTTTGCCGTCAGCGGCGGATGACAAAGGCTGTCGTTAGCCGCCTAACGGACTAACATCACATTTATTGTCGTCGGCTTTCTTGCCGTCAGCCGCTGATGGCAAAGGCCCCTTTTCCGTCCGCTTCAGAAAGCAGACGGCAAAGAAGCTCTTTACCGATGCCTACTTTGCCGGAGCCTTTTGCCGTCCGCGGCAGACGGCAAAGGCCTTTGCCGTCCGCTATCCTTGCCTTTGCCGTCTGCCGTGGGAGACGACAAAGTAGCAGATTCCTGTAGTGCCTTCCTCGTCAAGCTCTCAATCGGTGGGTTCCCCGTCGACTCCTTGGGCGGCTGGCGTAGGAGGGTCGGGGAAGGCGAAGAAGGCGGGTGGCGGCCGTCAAGTCGGAGTACGCGGGCACCGACGCCTTCGTCGCGTATTGCCGGCCCGCTGCCTCATCTTCCAGCTTCCCTCCTGGCATCGGGATGTCCTCTTGGTGCCTTCTGCTGCTCGCACCTCGCCTAGGCGCTCTTTTTGCCCTCCCGCCATCTTGTTCCACCTTCTGAGGAGAGGGACAAGAAAGGGATTACGGGCATCTTATCTCTTTTTAGTTTGTAAGCCTGCGGGCACTTGTTAATTTTAAGACTTGTAATCCCCTTGCTCATGTTTTTTTATTCCGTATGAGTTCTACCTGTATGGGATGTTTTTAATGAAAAAGGGTGCTTGCCGGGTTCTTTGTGCGTGAGCGAGGCCCATGCCAAGGAATGAATCCTTGTTATTTTTAAGGTAAACACTGTCGCCCGGCAACAGGCCTTGTCGTCCCTTTACTTTAGCCGACCATTCTCACGCTCTTGCCGGAGGTAGGGGCGAAGTAGAGTTAGGCCCTTCGTTTATTTCCTTGCTACCGCGACTACGACCCGGCTCTGACCCAGGGACCTGGGTGCAAGAGAAGGGGGAGCACGGTGGTTTAGGAGCAAAATGAGGTTTCATACGTCCCAACTTCATACGGAAGTGCATAATAAGGGATCTGCAGCCCCCGGCAACCTTGGCTTGCCGGGGTTGGATCCTTGTGGTTGCAGCCCCCGGCAATCTCGACTTGCCGGGGTCGGAGCACCGACTTGTCCTCTTTCTTCCAAATAGCTTAGCAGAAACGTCCATGTACCCTACGAACCAAAGAGGACGGAAAGGAACAGAGAGACGCGCACTCGACCTCTATGCTAGGGGTTAGTCGCCGCTAAGCACTATCAACCCTAACCGAGGGAGAGACTTAACCTAGCATGCATGCTAAAACTTACGGTGCTAGCGATTCATTTATTTATGCTCAGGGTCTGCGCCTGGCTTTGTATAGAGGGTTACATGCCTTGCCGGCAAGGCTTGTACAAAAGGTGGTTTGCCGGGGGGGCGGCAACCGCGCCTTGGGTAAAACTTGCGAAGATGTTCAATGTTCCAGGAGTTGCTCACTGGAATAGCATCTTCGGTCTCCAGGTGGACTGCGCCGGGCCTGGTGACTCGTATTACCCGATAAGGGCCTTCCCACTTTGGTGTCAACTTGCTGGAATTCTTGGCCAATTGAACGCGCCGAAGAACAAGGTCGCCTTCCTCAAAGCTTCGGGCATGAACCTTGCGGCTATGGTAGCGGCACAAGGCTTGCTAGTAGCGTGCTGCTCTCACAGCCGCCCAAAGACGATCTTCCTCGAGGAGCGTTGCGTCATCTTGCCGCAATTTCTCTTGCTCAAGCTCGTCATAAGAGAGCACTCGAGGTGACCCATATGTGAGTTCCGTGGCGAGAACTACTTCTGCCCCGTATACCAGGGCAAAGGGTGTCTGGCCGGTGGCTCGATTTGGCGTCGTTCTGATCGACCAAAGAACCGCCGGCAACTCATCAATCCAGCGCCTTCCGCTCTGGTGCAGCCTGTCAAAAGTCTTGGTCCTCAGGCCTCGCAGTATTTCATCATTTGCCCTCTCCGCTTGGCCGTTGCTCCGTGGGTGTGCCACAGAAGCGAAACAGACCTTGCTGCCGAGGTCTTGGATGTACTACATGAAGGTGTGGCTTGTGAACTGCGTGCCATTGTTGGTGATGACTCTGTTTGGCACACCAAAATGGCAGACTAGCCCCTTGAAGAACTTGACGGCTGACTATGCTGTCACCTTCCTCACTGCCTCCACCTCCGGCCACTTTGTGAACTTGTCGATTGCAACGTACAAGTACTCAAAGCCCCCGACAGCACGGGGGAAAGGGCCCAGTATGTCGAGCCCCAGACCGAAAAATGGCCAGGAGAGAGGAATTGTTTGAAGGGCTTGAGCTGTTTGATGAAGCTTCTTCGAATGGGACTGACACGCTTCACACTTGGTTACTAGTGCCGTTGCATCCTGGAGGGCAGTGGGCCAGAAGAAACCTTGCCGGTACGCCTTGCCGGCAAGGGCCCTCGACCCTATGTGGGAGCCACATATGCCTCCGTGTATCTCCGCCAACAGCTCCAATCCTTCCTCCCGGGGAATGCACTTCAACTTCACACCGTTCGGTCTTTTCCTGTACAGGACATCATCGACGAACTGATACATAGCAGACCGACGGGCTACTTTGTTCACTTCTTCCTGCTCCTCAGGAAGCTCCCTGTTTGGAGGAATCGGACGGTATGTTGTGCCCATGCCGGAGCTTGGGGCTCGACGGCAAGGACTAAAGGCATTTCTTCCGCCATGGGAGCGGTCGTCTCTATGTCCAGGGCTTGACGCCCCGCCGGAGTCAGTTGCCCCCCGGCAGGCTCAGTCATGGCAACATCCTTGCCGGCGGCCCCAGGGGGCTCGGCGGGAAAGTACTTGCCAGGGCCTGATTTCCTCCGCTTGTTCTGCTCTGTTGATGGTTTAACGGATGGCTGAGTTAACCGGAGCACAAAAGTACCTGGTTCCACAGGTAGCTTGAACGCAGCGCGCTTCGACGGGTAATCGGCGATGTCGTTCTCCACTCGAGGAACATGCTCCGCTTGTATACCGTCAAAGCGCTCTTCCAGCTTCCTCACCTCATCTACGTAGGCCTCCATCAATGGGCTCTGACAATCTTTGTTGACCTCCCTGACGACTAGCTGTGAATCACCCCTGACGATGAGCTTCTTAATCCCGAGGTCTGCCGCGATCCTGAGACCGGCAAGCAGCCCCTCGTATTCACCAGTGTTGTTTGTGGACATCTCCCTAAGAAAGTGCATCTGGATCACGTACTTGAGGTGCTCTCCGGTGGGTGCGACAAGCAGCACACCAGCACCGGTGCCTTGCAGCGAGAAAGCCCTGTCAAAGTACATGATCCAGTCGCGACTTGCCTCCTTGCCGGGGAGAGTGGTCTCCTGGATCTCTTTGTCGCGCGTTGAGGTCCATTCTGCAATGAACTCCGCCAAGACTCTGCTCTGGATTGTCGAAGTACTTTCAAACTTCAAACCAAAGCTCGACAGCTCCAAGGCCCACTCCACGATACTCCCGGTTGCGTCTGGGTTATGCAATATTCGTTGCAACGGGAGGCGGGTGACGATGGTGACTTCCTGGGCTTGGAAGTAATGACGCAGCTTCCTCTAGGCCATGAGGAGGCCGAAGAGCAATTTCTGCACACCGGAATACCTCGAGCTAGCCCCCTGCAAGAGGGAGCTGACAAAGTAGACCGGGTGCTGCATCATCTTCTTCTTTTGCACCACTTCATTTGGCTGTGCGGACCCCGTCCTGATGGCACCACGCTCTTCCGGGGGGCCCGCCTTGCCGGCGCTAGGCCCTGTCATTGCCACTACCTCTTCATCAACCTCCCTCTGTGCCACTAGTGCGGCGCTGACCACTTGGTTTGTTGCCGCTAGGTATAGCAGCAATGGCTCTTGTGGTTTAGGTGCAACTAGTATCGGCGTAGAGGAAAGGTATTTCTTCAAATCCTGTAGCGCTACTTCAGCCTCTGGGGTCCATTCCATTGGTCCCGCCTTTTTCAAGATTTTGAAAAAGGGAAGGGCACGCTCAGCAGACTTGGAGATGAATCTGCTCATGGCGGCAACGCAGCCAGTGAGTCGACGCACATCTTTGATCCGCTTGGGCGCCTCAATTTGCACGATAGCCTTGATCTTGTCCGGGTTTGCCTCAATCCCACGCTGTGACAGAAAGAACCCGAGAAGCTTGCCAGACAAACGCCGAAGACACACTTCTCAGGGTTCAACTTGAGGTTGATCTTGCGCAGGTTTGCAAACGTCTCTTCTAAGTCTTGTACAAGTGTTGCCCTGTCCTTGGTTTTGACCACTATGTCATCCATGTAAGCTTCCATATTTCTATGTAGCAGGGCTCAAAACCAATTTGGACTGTCCTTGCTAACGTTGAGCCAACACTCTTCAACCCGAAAGGCATCCGTAAAAAGCAATACGTACCACATGGGGTGATGAATGTTGTCTTCTCTTCGTCTTCTCTTGTCATGAAGATCTGGTGGTAGCCTGAGTAGGCGTCAAGGAATGACAACAGATCACACTCGGCAGTGGAGTCCACAATCTGGTCGATGCGCGACAACGGGAAAGGATCCTTAGGACAAGCCTTATTGATATCTGTGTAGTCAATACACAGCCTCCACTTCCTGTTTGACTTGCGCACCACCACTGGATTGACCAACCACGTCGGATGGAGCACTCCTCTCACCAAGCCTGCCGCGTCCAACTTCCTGATCTCCTCTGTGATGAACTCCTGCCGTTCCAAAGCCTGCTTCCTGACCTTCTGCTTGATGGGTCGCGCATGGGGACAGACAGCAAGATGGTGCTCAATCACTTCCCTGGGAACATCGGGGATGTCGGATGCTTGCCATGCAAACACATCAACATTCGCCTGCAGGAAAGTGACGAGCGCGCTTTCCTATTTGCTGTCGAGGGTGGAGCTTATGGTGAAAGCCCCTCCCGTGCCATCCTCCTTGACAGACACCTTCTTGGTCTTTGGTGGTGCAGCTCTGGATTTCTTGCTCTTCCCGGTGGAGCTCTCTGGCACGTCCTCGACGGTGGCACAACACTCCGAAGAGGTGCGCATGCCGGAGTGGGTGCGATAGGTCTTGCCGGTCTTCTTCTTCCCTCCCGGGGCTTCAGCGGCAGGAGCAAGTGCCTTGGCGACAGTCGCTGCAACTGCTTCCCCGTAGGGTAGGTCGGCGCAGATTAGCGCGTCCTTCTTGTCGCAGGGGACGGTGATGATGGTCATCGGGCCAGGCATCTTCAGCGTGTTGTAGGCGTAATGCGATGCCGCCATAAACTTGGCTAGTGCCGGGCGGCCGAGGATCCCATTGTAGGGCAAGGGGATCTTGGCTACATCGAAGGCAATCCTCTCCGTCCTGTAGTTAAATTCGCCTCCAAACATCACAGGCAGCGTGACCTTGCCTTTCGGCTGACTCCTTCCCGGATTGACCCCTTGAAACGTGCCTGTCTCCTCGAGGTCTCCATCAGGAATTTGCAGCCTCTTGATCACAACGGGCGAGATCAAGTTCAGACCGGCCCCGCCGTCGAGTAGCATCTTGTTCACCTTGAAGTTGCGTATCGTTGGTGAAACCAACAATGGCAAAGACCCGACCGCAGTTGTGCAATCAGGGTGGTCCTCGGTGTCGAAGATGATAGCCGTGTTGGACCACTTCAGTGGCTTCTGAGCGCCGAATGATGGCTCTGCTACTGTGATCTCACGCGCCCACTGCTTGAGCTGGCGGTGAGAGGTATGCAGCAATGCTCCACCATTGACGCACATGGCCTCTGTAACCTTGTGGAACTCATGCTCGCCGGACTCGTCGTCTTCTTCATGATCATCGCCTTCCTGCTTCTTGTCGCGGTCCCAAGTGGGCCTCTCTTGCTGGTTATCCTTGCCGCGGCGACCTCCTTGGCCGCCACGCTTCTTCCCGGATCCCTCGGCACCATCCTGGCCCTTCTCCTTGTCCCGCCTCTCATACTCAGCTTTTTGCTTTTCAGCAAACAACGTTCGTGTCCTCGGATCCTAGACGGCAAGCACGGTATTTTCCTTGCGTTTCCTGTTGCGGCGCCGGCCCTTCTTTGTCGGGGCGGCGGTATCTTCGTCCTCGAGTTGGTTTCCATGCCGGCGTCCTCGCCGGGGTACTTCCTTCCCTCGTCAGCTCGGGCGCATCTATCGGCCAGAACATAAAGTTCGGCCACATCCTTGACCTTGTTCATCGCCAGCTCTTCGCGCATCTTGCGGTTGCGCACATTCTGATGGAATGCGCTGATCACGGCGGCGGGATGAACATCTGGGATGTTGTATTGCACTCGGCTGAACCTCTGTATGTACTTGCGCAGGCTTTCACCTTCCTTCTAGGGAATGATATGCAAATCACTCGCCTGGCCATGAGCTTGGTGGCTCCTAGTGAAGGCACCAAGTAAATCATGACACAGATCCGACCAAGAAGAAATGGAATCCGCCGGCAAGTGCATCAACCAAGACATGATGTTGGGTTTCAGGGCCAACAGGAAGTAATTGGCAAGCACCTTATCGTCACGAGCTCCAGCGGCTTGCATCGCGATGGTGTAGATGCTGAGGAACTCTGACACATGGGTCTTGCCGTTGTACTTTTCACCGACGTCAGGCTTGAACGTGCGGTGGGACGGCCACTGGAACTGCCGTAGCTCACGGGTAAAGGCTGGGCAAACACCTCGTAAGGTAGGCCGCCGGAGCCTCCCGGTGCTGGGTGGTCCATAGTGGGTCCCGCCCACCTATCTGATTGGTGGCATGTATCGCGCCGGCGCTCGATGGTGGTTCGAGCGTCTTCATGGGCTCGCTCCCGAAGAACTTGGCGCTGGTCGTGGTGGGTCCGTGGGTCGGACGACGCTATGGAAATGTTGGGTCGGACGACGCTATGGAAATGTTATCGCAAGCGTCATCACGACGGATTGACACCCGCGGTGGCTGGCGTGGAGGAGGAGAGTGCACCGTGGCTGCAGCACCCCCGGTCCTTCCACCGCTGGCATGCGGTGGCTCGACAGAGCGTCGTCCCGAGGGCCCCGCTGGTCGCGGTTCATCTTGGTTGGCAACACCGATGAGGCTCCGGATGGTGGCTCTCCACTCGTCGAGCTTTTCCGCAGCAGGAGGGAAGTCGAGGAGCAACTGCGCACGCGCCAAAGCTTCCGCCGGTGTGGGCGGCGGCGAAAGCTGCGTGGACCGTGGCATGCTCCGACTCCTAACCACGTTAGAAGGAGCTCCATCGCGGCCCTGCGGTTGTATGCCATTTCCGCCAGCACTTAGGCGGGCATGTTGACTCCCTCTGTCCCGCGAGTGATGCACGGGGCTCTTCCCACGGCGGCGCCCGGGGTCCTCAGCATGGTGGGGCTGCTCGTCGCGCGCACCCTGGAAAGAGCGCATCGTGGGCGCCGGTGCAGGCGTCCTGGATGTTGTTGCGCCACCCATAGGTGGCACGGCGCCACCTCTGGAGGGGCCCCCGCCGCCTGCGGGGGGGCCGGCTCCGTCCTTAGGTCCGGCGACGTGCGGCTCATCGTCTTGCGCACGAACGATGCCGCTCGCCAGGCTCCGACTGCCAGAGCGATGTTGGTGCTCGCGGGCCGCGCCTCGGGTTCTGTCCGCGACCGGCCCGCTGCTCGCCCGCACCGGTACGGGCCGTCCGGCTCCGGATGAACCGATCACCGTGATCATTTTATTCTTAGGAGCCATGGCGATGAAGAATTGCTAGGCTAACCGCTAGACCGGATTTTCACAACTGCGCCCCCTACCTCGCGTGCCAAAGATGTCGGGGGGAATCGACACCTATGGAATCACTAGGATCCCTTCCACGGTTGGCGGGCACGGGGTTGTGCAAAGAGCGGGTCTGACAGGAAGCACACAGATCGTTTACCCAGGTTCGGGCTGCGGAGGTGCGTAAGACCCTAGTCCTGCTTTGGTGGATGTATTTGAGTGTTCTTGTGTTCTTGAGCTAGCTACGGGGTGTGACTTGCCCAAAGGATCCGAATCCTTCTCCTGGTCACCTCGGGCCTCCTTTTATAGACAAAAAGGGGTTGCCACAGTGGCACACAGGAGGTGGAAAGGTGTAAAGTGGATGAGTCTATCCTCTGGCACCGTCGGACAAACGCATTTAATGCGCTGCTGACGTGCCCCTCTCGCTTTATCGGGGACGGCAAGGAAGCACGTCCCAGCTGTCGCTGCCTCACCTGGCTTCGACACGCGTCCGAGCTGACGAGGCGTCGTGGCGCCACGTTGGCTGGCTGCTGGGCTGGCGCGGTGGTGGAGCCTTCATGAAGATCTGCATGTCACCACGCAGGTGCTTGCTGGGTCGGTGTAGAGGCTGCTTGTCGCCACACAGCTGCCTGTCCAGCTGGTTGAGCTGGCAGCTGCATGGGGACGGCGGTGGTGTCCTGGCAGGCGAGGGCCTAGCTATTGCCCCGTTGATGCCCCCGGCAAGGGTCTTGCCATGGCCTCACGGTCGTCCCCGGCAAGGCGCTTGCCGGGGGTCTCGTGGATTTCCTCAGCTAGAGCCGCCGAGGGTCATCGTCTTCTAGTCCTCATCTGATCTCGTGTGTTTATGATCTTGACGAAGATTTGCATGCCGTCATAGAGGTGCCTCCCGAGCCTTGGACCCAATGTAGTTGTTGGCAGCGCTTGGGACTCTTAGGCTCAAGGGTGGCTCACTCTTCTGGTGTTGGGCAAGCTGCCCCGGCAAGGCTCTTGCCGGGGCCACGGAGAGTCCACCTCGCCCTTTTGCTCTTCAGTGTTTTTGGGTCTTGGCGTTGCTTTGTTTGCCTTGTGCTCTGGCCACCTTCCCTACCCCACTCAGTGCGGTCGTGGGCGCGGCTCTGACTGCCCGTGCACAAGTAAAGGGGTCAAAAAGGAGAGCCCCTACTTTTGTACACCGACACCGATACGTACCCGGTACCCTCGGAACACTTCCGATGTCCAAATACTATCGTACTATATATGAATCTTTACCTCTCGACCATTTCAAGACTCCTCGTCATGTCCGTGATCTCATCCGGGACTCCGAACAACATTCAGTCGCCAAATCACATAACTCATATAATACAAAATCATCATCGAACGTTAAGCGTGCGGACCCTACGGGTTCGAGAACTATGTAGACATGACCGAGACATCTCTCCGGTCAATAACCAACAGCGGAACGTGGATGCTCATATAGGTTCCCACATATTCTACGAAGATCTTTATCGGTTGTACCGTAATGACAACATACATTATTCCATTTGTCATCGGTATGTTACTTGCCCGAGATTCGATTGTCAGTATCTTCATACCTAGTTCAATCTCGTTACCGGCGAGTCTCTTTACTCGTTCCGTAATTCATCATCCCACAACTAACACATTAGTCACATTGCTTGCAAGGCTTATTATTATGTGCATTACCGAGAAGGCCCGGAGATACCTCTCCGATACTCGGAGTGACAAATCCTAATCTCGATCTATGCCGAGCCAACAAACACCTTCGGAGATACCTGTAGAGCATCTTTATAATCACCCAGTTACGTTGTGACGTTTGATAGCACACAAGGTATTCCTCCGGTATCCGGGAGTTGCATAATCTCATAGTCAAAGGAATATGTATATGACATGAAGAAAGCAATAGCAATAAAACTGAATGATCAGTATGCTAAGCTAACGAATGGGTCTTGTCCATCACATCATTCTCCTAATGATGTGATCCCGTTCAGCAAATGACAACACATGTCTATGGTTAGGAAACTTAACCATCTTTGATTGACGAGCTAGTCAAGAAGAGGCTCACTAGGGACACAGTGTTTTGTCTATGTATCCACACATGTATCAAGTTTCTGGTTAATACGATTCTAGCATGAATAATAAAAATTTATCATGATATAAGGAAATATAAAATAACAACTTTATTATTGCCTCTAGGGCATATTTCCTTCATAATTTATATCCACTATGAAGAATTTGAGTGACTCCAAGACCAATATCATGCCCTCTAGAATGAGGACGGGTAAGGAAATGCCAACTAGCTCTATACTTGATTCAGCTTCTGTTATGAGTTAACTTGTGACTCCACCACCTGCTATTCAATCTGATATGTCGAAAGTAATAGATAATGATTCTACTTTGATGATATTAATGATGATGCTTCTACTCTACTTAATAAAACTATGCCACTTGGTCAATTATTAGATGCTCATATTGCTAAAGCTAAAGAATCTGAAATTACTGAAAAAATTATGAATCACCTGCTACCCCTAGTACTCTTGTTAGAAGTAAGATATTAGAAGGTATTCCTGAAGGTTATACTTTTTATGAGGAGATTACTAGAGTTCTCATGGCTTATGATACTTGCTACATCAGTTTGACACCCCACAGAAATTCAAAGTCATGAGCCTGATATTTGAGACAATCAAGAGAACCGCAACTGACCAGAAGAGGTCTGTGGATTTGCTCCTCATATCCAGTTGCTCATCAACTCCAAGGTTGGAATGAGCACTTATCTACTTGATCGTGAGCATCTTCCGCTGCAGCCTAAGTTTAATTTGAGGACAACATTGTAGTGATGGACTCTTCACATCCCACGTCTTCTCAAGCTCGTGAGGAAATCCAGGTAGCGGCAAAAGCAAGAGCAGCACAAGAGGCATCTGCAGCCAGTGCTCCCATAGCCAACCTCAAGACAAAGAATGATCAAATGGCACATCTGCTTGAAGCAACACTGCGAATTGAGAAAAGTCTGGCCAACCTAGCCAAGAACCAGGAAAGCTTAGAGCGGATAGTTGAGGACAAGATGTATAATCTTGATGTCAAGATTACTGAGGTACAATCTATAGTGGAGAAGCTCAGAGATGACACTGACGGCGGAGATGATAGACCATCGACTGACAGGTTTCAGACAGTACCCAGGGCACCCAGATCTTCAGTTGTGCCAGTTGCAGACACGAGGACCACTCACTCTGCACCTGCTGCTACTGCTACAATGCCACCTCCAGTCTCCACTCCACCTGTCCAGCCGACGTCAGACGAAGCTTTTGCGGACGCTCTTCTCTCCACGCCATCTATGCACACCGGAGCCACCAGCCAGAAGTCACCTTCAGGAGCTGCCGAGGATCATGCCTAGAGAGCCGCGTAGTCCTATGCTTATTCGAACTTTTTGGTACTTTTTGCCGAAAGGGGAGAATATGTATAGAAACTACGTTCATTATGTGTGATTGATCATACTATACTTCATGTGGTGCTTAATGCTTATCTCTATCATTATTTATGTATGATCATTCACTTATATTTTTGGTGATGCATGCATATAATTTCACTCATATCATTTTGTGCGCTCTGATGTCTACTACACAACTTTATTCTTGTAGACTCGTGTTGGGCCTCCAAGCGCAGAGTTTTGTAGGACAGTAGCAATTTTCCCTCAAGTGGATGACCTAAGGTTTATCAATCCATGGGAGGCGTAGGATGAAGACGGTCTCCCTCAAACAACCCTGCAAACCAAATACAAGAAATCTCTTGTGTCCCCAACACACCCAATACAATGGAATTGTATAGGTGCACTAGTTCGGCGAAGAGATGGTCATAAAAGTGTAGAATTTATGGTAGAAATATATTTTTATAATCTGAATAAATAAAAACGGCAAGGAAGCAAATAGTAAACGGGCACAAAAACGGTATTGCAATGCTTAGAAACAAGGTCTAGGGTTCGTACTTTCACTAGTGCAATCTCTCAACAATGCTAATATTATTGGATCATATAATCATCCCTCAAAGTGCGACGAAGAATCACTCCAAAGTTCCTATCTAGCGGAGAACATAAGAATAAATTGTTTGTAGGGTACGAAACCACCTCAAAGCTATTCTTTCCGTTCGATCTATTCAAGAGTCCGTACTAAAATAACACAAAGCTATTCTTTCCGTTCGATCTATCCTAGGGTTCGTACTAAAATAACACCAAAGCAAATTCATATTCATAATACTCAATCCAACACAAAGAACATCAAAGAGTGCCCCAAGATTTCTACCGGAGAAACAAAGACAAGAACGTGCATCAACCCCTATGCATAGATTACCCCAATGTCACCTCGGGAATCCGCGAGTTGAGTGCCAAAACATATATCAAGGGAATCAATATGATACCCCATTGTCACCACGAGTATTAAATTGCAAGACATATATCAAGTGTTCTCAAATCCATAAAAGTATTCAATCCGATAACAACGAAATCTCACAGGGAAAAACTCAATTCATCACAACAAGATAGAGAGGGGAAAACACCATATGATCCGACTATATTAACAAAGCCCGCGATACATCAAGATCGTGACATCTCAAGAACACAAGAGAGAGAGAGAGAGAGAGATTAAACACATAGCTACTAGTACAAACCCTCAGCCCCGAGGGTCGACTACTCCCTCCTCATCGTGGTGGCCGTCGGGATGATGAAGATGGCCACCGGTGATGATTCCCTCCTCCGACAGGGTGCTGGAAAGGGTCTAGATTGGTTTTCGGTGGCTACAGAGCCTTGCGGCGGCGGAACTTCTAATCTAGGTTTAACCTGAGGGTTTTCAGAATATTTGGGACTTTATAGGGCAAAGAGGGGGTGCGGGAGGCCACCGAGGTGTGCACAACCCACCTGGGCGCGCCTGGGCCTCCAGGCGTGCCCTAGTGGGTTGTGCCCCCCTCGGGGCACCCCCAGGTGCTGCTCTGGCCCATCCTTGGTGTTCTGGTCCATAAAAAATCTCCAAAAAGTTTTGCGGTGTTTGGACTCCGTTTGATATTGATTTCCTGCGATGTAAAAAATAAGAAAAAAACAACAACTGGCACTAGGCACTGGGTCAATAGGTTAGTCCCAAAAAATGATATAAAGTTGCTATAAAATGATTGTAAACCACCCAAGGATGATAATATAATAGCATGAATACTTCATAAATTATAGATACATTGGAGACGTATCAGCATCCCCAAGTTTAATTCCTACTCGTCCTCGAGTAGGTAAATGATAAAAGAAATAATTTATGAAGTGTGATTGCTAGCAAAGTGCACAAGTTTGATCAATGATAATTTCAATCACATTTCCTAGCATCATAACAACAATTCTTTCTAATGAAACATCTCATGTTAAAGTAGCAACCAATTCACATGTTAAAGTTTGAACAATGAATTCTTTTGAAACTCAACAACCTATGTTCTCAGTCACCAAGCAATTGTAATTCAACTTATTCAACAGAGTCTAAGTAAGACCTCCACATACTGAACCATCATATAGTCTTCTACGATTGCTAACACTCACCGCATACACATGAGCAAAACGTTTCAACCGGACACATAGAAAGATAGGGGCTTATTTTTCCGCCTCCCCACGTATTCACCTCAAGGGTGATGTCAACAATAATAACTCATGCCACCCATATTCAACTGGACATATGTGCCTAGATCTTTCCTCACCACATGATGCTTGCCAAAAGAGAGCAATAAAAAGGAATAGAGAGAAGAACTTTGACTCTTGCATGAAAGTAAATACATAAAAGTAAAAGATAGGCCCTTCGCAGAGGGAAGCAGAGGTTGCCATGCGCTTATTTGTTTGTATGCCCAACCCCTTAGTGCAAAAGAACGTCACGTTATATTGCCCCTTATGATAGCAACCTTTATTATGCAGTTTGTCACTTTTATTCTTTACCATCACAAGTTCGTACAACGCTCAATTTTCTCTTACACTAAATGATCTAACACTTTTAGAAGCAATATTTATTGCCTTATTGCATCGATGACAACTTACTTGAAGGATCTTGCTCAATTCTTAGGTAGGTATGGTGGACTCTTGAAAATAAGATTTGGGATTAAGGGTTTTTTGGATGCACAAGTAGTATCTCTACTTGGTGCAGAATTTTGCCTAGCAAAGATGGGGGGCAAGCTCCACATGTTGAAGGATCTATGACAATATAACTTCTATGTGAATATAAACAAACATAAACCATTACGTTGTCTTCCTTGTCCAACGTCAACAATTTTGGCATAATATTTTGATGGGGGCTCACAATCACAAAAGATTTCCAAGATAGTGTATTTGCATGTGAAATTTCTCTTCCTTATACTATTTATTCGTGAATTGCTTGTATGACCAATATTGTGATTGTCAAGCCTCAAAAGATTTCACTTTCTAAACCCAACGTGAAGCTACCACTAGGCATGATATGATTTCAACTTCATCACATTCAATTTATTCAACAATTTACTTATAGGATATAAGTGAAGCACAAGAGTAAAAGACAAGCTACTCCAAAAATATATAAATGAAGATCATGAGCAAAATATTTCTTTCTCTCAAATTAATTTAAGTGAAGCAAGAGAGAATTTCTTCAAGAATACTAAAGCACACCGGGTGGTTTTGGTAATTCATAACAACATATATCTCATTGAACTAATGTCCATTCAAGATAAATATTTCACGATGTTCAATGATAGGCATGGAATAGACTACAGATGTGGACCCCTCAAAATGCTAAGGACAAGGATTGGTAAAAGCTCAAGACTCTACATTTTTCTTTAAGTGATCCAAGATCACATTGAGTCCATAGGAAAGCCAATACAATTAAAAGGTGATGAGGTGTTGCTTAATGATCTTTTTGCTCAAAGTTCTTAGTGATATTGCTCCAAAAACCTCAACCACTTTCTCCATCCAAATATGTCCAGGCCCTACATTCCAACTCGGCCCCACCAAAATTTCCTATCCGGAGCCACCGAGTTCATATGGACTTAGCCACTGCCAAAACCCTAACAATTCGGTTCCACCGATATGGATCTCAGTCCCACTGAGATGGCCTTGCCAGCTCTATGTTGCTTGTTGCAATCATTTCGGTCCCACTGAGATGTTGCAATCGGTCTCACCAAGATGACTTGACTGATTCTTTGTTGCCTTGTTGCTTCACTTCGGTCTCACCGAGATGATGCGATCGGCGCCACCAAGATGAGGTTTTCCCTAAGCCCTTGCATATCAGTCCCACCAAGTTGTTCCCGTTGGTCCCACCAATATTCCTAATGTTCATATTTTATACAGATCGGTGCCACCGAGTTTTATGATCGGTGCCACCGAGATGGGTCAAAAGTGTGTAATAGTTGGATTTTGTGTGGAGGCTATATATAACCCTCCTTCCCCATATTGGAGAGTCATGAGAATATGCCTACACTCCCACCATTCATTTTTTGAGAGAGAACCACCTACTCATGTGTTGAGATCAAGTGTTTCCATTCCTACCATTTGAACGTTGATTTGTAGCTTTCCCCAAGTTGCTTTCCACTCAAATCCTTCTTCCACCATAGCCAAATCTGTGAGTGAGGGTTGAGTGTTGGGGAGACTATCATTTGGAGCACAAGAGCAAGGAGTTCATCATCAACACACCATCTATTACCTTTTGGAGAGTGGTGTCTCCTAGATTGGTTAGGTGTCGCTTGGGAGCCTCCGTCATGATGTGGAGTTGAACCAAGAAGTTTGTAAGGGCAAGGAGATCACCTACTTCATGAAGATCTACCCAAGTGAGGCAAGTCCTTCGTGGGCGATGGCCATGGTGGGATAGACAAGGTTGCTTCTCCGTGGACCCTTTGTAGGTGGAGCCCTCCATGGACTCGCGTAGCCGTTACCCTTCGTGGGTTGAAGTCTCCATTATCATGGACGTACGATAGCACCACCTATCGGAACCATGCAAAAATCTTCGTGTCCCCATTGTGTTTGCCTTCTCCAAACCCTTCCCTTTACCTTCATATGCAATATTTTACATTCTGTTGCTATACTCATATAATTGCATCTGTAGGTTAATTGCTTGACTTGTCATCATCGCTAAAGTCTGCCCATAACTAAAATTAGGAAAATGATAGATTTTATTTGGTCAAATAGTCTAATCACCCCCTCTAGACATACTTTCGATCCTACAAATTACATAATGCTTTGCCTGATCACCTCCTTAAGAAAAATGAAATCCTTGATATTTTCTATAATGGATTAATAGATGCATCTAGGGACTAGCAAGATAGTTGTGTTCTGAGGGAAATAACTATCGAACAGGCCTAGGAATTATTAAATAACTTATTGAGAAATGCCTATGATTGGACACTTCCTGAACCACCCCCTAAGCCAACTCCGAAGAAAATAGGTATTCTATTCCTCAGTCCAGAAGATATGCAAGAAGCCAAGGAAAAGGGTACTAAATATGAAGATGTTAAGAATATGCGACCTATTGAAGAAATAGATGGACTCAACATTTCGACACAGGTAGTAGAGGTAAATTCTCTTTGTAAATTTGATGAGGGTGATATTCCCTATAATAAATCTCCAAGTCAATGTTTAGATGAATTCCATAATTTTCTCGTTAAACAAACAAACTTCAATATGAACATAAGTGAGCAATTGAAACTTAGTGCTATTATGATTGACACTCGAGTGATGTGCTAGTTAGAATTTCTAATTATGTTAAAGGTTTATGCAAGCACTTTTCTATGGTTCACAATTTAGCTGGAACAAGTTTTTAGATCACATAATGATTCTTTTAGGGACATTGATGACCCACAAGTCTAGGAGATCGGAACAATCTTCGTGGGTAGTATTTCACCCAAATTTATTGATTCGACACAAGGGGATCGAAATAATATTTATAAGCCGTCAAGTTGGAGTTTTTAGTGCATAATTAAAAGGCAGTGTCCACTCAGTATTAATTATCTCATAACACACCCAACCATTGTAAACCTGGTAAATGCCATCCCAATATAAGGCTAAGTGTGAGTATCTAGCGAGGGGGATCTCTCTCTCTCTCTCTCTCTCTCTCTTATTCAGTCACATACTTGTAACACTTATTCACATGAAGGAAACAACACGACAGAAGTAAGGTAGTACCTCATCCGCGAGGGTCTAAACCTGGGTAAAAAACATCCCCTGTGTGTTCACCCATCTGTTCAACCACTAGCCTCTACGCTCCTCCATACGCACCCATATACTATTGTCAGATTTATAACCACGACAACCATAACCATGTTTTTCTCGATTTTGCTAAACTTTGGTATCCAAAGATTAAACAGATCATGAACGTTGTCACATATATCATACAAATTAAATGCACATTTCATAATGTTCCAAGGCAATTGCAAGAAAAAGCGGTTGAAAGATCCTTGATATGTCTCCTATGTATCTATAATTTTTGATTGTTTCATGCTATTATATTATCAATCTTGGATGCTTTATATGCTTTATTATGCAATTTTATATCATTTTTGGGAACTAACCTATTAACCCAGTGCCTAGTGCCAGTTGTTGTTTTCTACTTGTTTTTGGTTTTCCAAAAAATTAGTACCAAACGGAGTCCAAACGCTATGATACTTTTTGGCGACTTTCTATGGACAAAAGAGACCCTAGAAGCTTCAGGAGGAGACCAAACGACAAACGACAAGACGACAAGGCAACAGGGCATGCCTTGGGGGGTTAGGCGCACACTGATGCCTTCTGGGCCCCACGTGGCTCCTTCTGACCTAATTCCACTTCTATAAATTCTCAAATATTGGGAAACCCCCAGAGAGCCACCCAAAACACTTTTTCCGCCGCCGCAAGATTCTGTTCCTCAACAATCCCATCTGGAGGCCTTTTTTGGTACTCTGTCGAAGAGGGGATCGATCACGGAGGGCTTCTACATCATCCTTGTTACCTTGCGATGATGCGTGAGTAGTTCACCACAGACCTACGGGTCCATAGCTAGTAGCTAGATGGCTTCTTCTCTCTCTTTGATCTTTAATAAAATTTTCTCCTCGATCTTCTTGGAGTTCTATCCGATGTAATCTTCTTTTGCGATGTGTTTGTTGGGATCCGATGAATTATGGGTTTATGATCAGATTATTCATTGAAAGTTATTGAGTCTTTTCTGAACTTTGTTATGCATGATTTTTACAGCTTCGTATTTCTCTCTGATCTATCAATTTGGTTTGGCCAACTAGATTGATTTATCTTCAGTGGGAGAGGTGCTTCGTAATGGGTTTAGACTTGCGGTGTCCTCACCCAATGACAAAAAGGGTGCTACTTGTGAGTTGCGTTGGGATTTTCCCTGAAGAGGAGAGGAGATGCAGCACAGTAGAGACAACTATTTCCCTCAGTGAGAACCAAGGCATCAATCCAGTAGGAGAATCACGCAAAGTCTCGTGAACAGCACCTACACACACAAAAGCAAATACTTGCACCCAACGGGGACAAGAGGGTCGTCAATCCCCTTGAACGTGTTACTTGCAAGGATTAATTTTGATAGTGGTAGGTAGAAAATAAAATTGGAAAATAAAATAAAAGAAATAAAATTGCAGCAAGATATTTTTGGATTTTATATATGATAAAAGTAGACCCGATGGGCCATAGTTTTCACTAGAGGCTTCTCTCTCGAGCACATAGCATACGGTGGGTGAACAAATTACTGTTGGGTGATACATCTCCAATGTATCTATAATTTATGAATTCATGCCATGTTTACAACAATTTTATATGGTTTTGGTGCACTTTTATATGATTTTTATAGAACTGACCTATTAACCTAGTGCCCAGTGCTAGTTGCTATTTTCTGCTTGTTTTTGGCTTTTCAGAAAATCCATACCAAACAAAGTCCAAACGCGGCGAAACTTTTTGACGATTTTTTTAACATAAGAGACCCCCGAAGCTTCATGGGAGGATCAGAAGGCCCACGAGGAGGTGACAAGGCAACCCGGCGCCCAAGGGGTGGCCGCGCCGGGTACCTTGTGGGCCCCTCATAACTCTGTTTCACGTGATTGCAACTCTGGAAATTCTTATAAATAGGGAAACCCCCACAAATAAACCTAGAACTTCGACACCACCGCCGTAA
The DNA here is from genome assembly GCF_018294505.1 of Triticum aestivum. Taxonomy (NCBI): domain Eukaryota; kingdom Viridiplantae; phylum Streptophyta; class Magnoliopsida; order Poales; family Poaceae; genus Triticum; species Triticum aestivum. The sequence goes on from NC_057796.1 coordinate 194,828,641, forward strand.
TCCTCTGTTCCGAAGAGATCCCATTTGGAGGCCTTTTTCTGCACCCTATAGGAGGGGGGAATCATCACCGAAGGCCATCTTCATCATCCTGGCGGTCTCCATGATGAGGAGGGAGTAGTTCACCGTCGGGGTTGAGGGTATGTACAAGTAGCTGTGTGTTTGAGCTCTCTCTCTCTCACTCTCGTGTTCTTGAGATGTCATGATCTTGATGTCTCGCGGGCTTTGTTAATATAGTAGGATCCTATGGTGTTTTCCCCTCTCTATCTTGTTGTGATGAATTGAGTTTTTCCCTTTGAGTTATCGTTGTTATCAGATTGAATACTTCTATGGATTTGAGAAACTTGATATATGTCTTGCAAGTGAATACTCATGGTGACAATGGGGTATTGATACGTCTCCATCGTATCTACTTTTCCAAACACTTTTGCCCTGGTTTTGGACTCTAACTTGCATGTTTTGAATGGAACTAACCCGGACTGACGCTGTTTTCAGCAGAATTGCCATGGTGTTATCTTTGTGCAGAAATAAAAGTTCTCAGAATGTCCTGAAACTTCACGGAGAATATCTTTGGAATTAATAAAAAATACTAGCGAAAGAATCAACGCCAGGGGGCCCACACCCTGTACACGAGGGTGGGGGTGCGCCCCCTGCCTCGTGGGCCCCCTGGTGCTCCACCGACCTCAACTCCAACTCTATATATTCACGTTCGGGGAGGAAAAAAAATCAGAGAGAAGGATTCATTGCGTTTTACGATACGGAGCCGCCGCCAATCCCTAAACTCTCTCGGGAGGGCTGATCTGGAGTCCGTTCGGGGCTCCGAAAAGGGGAATCCGTCGCCGTCGTCATCATCAACCTTCCTCCATCACCAATTTCATGATGCTCACCGCCATGCGCGAGTAATTCCATCGTAGGCTTTCTAGACGGTGATGGGTTGGATGAGATTTATCATGTAATCAAGTTAGTTTTGTTAGGGTTTGATCCCTAGTATCCACTATGTTCTGAGATCGATGTTGCTATGACTTTTCTATGCTTAATGCTTGTCACTAGGGCCCGAGTGCCATGATTTCAGATCTAAACCTATTATGTTTTCACGAATATATGTGAGTTCTTGATCCTATCTTGCAAGTCAATAGTCACCTACTATGTGTTATGATCCGGCAACCCCGAAGTGACAATAATCGGGACCACTCCCGGTGATGACCGTAGTTTGAGGAGTTCATGTATTCACTATGTGTTAATGCTTTGGTCCGGTACTCTATTAAAAGGAGGCCTTAATATCCCTTAGTTTCCAATAGGGCCTCACTGCCACGGGAGGGTAGGACAAAAGATGTCATGCAAGTTCTTTTCCATAAGCACGTATGACTATATTCGGAATACATGCCTACATTACATTGATGAATTGGAGCTAGTTCTGTGTCACCCTATGTTATAACTATTGCATGAATAATCACATCCGACATAATTATCCATCACCGATCCAATGCCTACGAGCTTTTCACATATTGATCTTTGCTTAGTTACTTTACCGTTGCCACTGTTACGATTAATACAAAACTGCTACTGTTACCTTTGCCACCGTTACCGTTACTTCCATATTACTTTGCTACTAAATACTTTGCTGCCGATATTAAGTTTTCTAGGTGTGGTTGAATTGGCAACTAAACTGCTAATACTTGAGAATATTCTTTGGCTCCCCTTGTGTCGAATCAATAAATTTGGGTTGAATACTCTACCCTCGAAAACTGTTACGATCCCTTATACTTGTGGGTTATCAGGTATCGTATTGATTCACTTGATATATGTTTTTGCACTCAACTCGCGGATTTCCGAGGTGACATTGGGGTAATCTATGCATAGGGGTTGATGCACGTTCCTGTCTTTGTTTCTCCGGTAGAAATCTTGGGGCACTCTTTGAAGTTCTTTGTGTTGGATTGAGTATTATGAATATGAATTTGCTTTGGTGTTATTTTAGTATGAACTCTAGGATAGATCGAACAGAAAGAATAGCTTTGTGTTATTTTAGTACGAACTCTTGAATAGATCGAATGGAAAGAATAGCTTTGAGGTGGTTTCATACCCTACAAACAATTTATTCTTATGTTCTCCGCTAGATAGGAACTTTGGAGTGATTCTTCATCGCACTTTGAGGGGTGGTTATATGATCCAATTATATTATCATTGTTGAGAGGTTGCACTAGTGAAAGTACGGACGCTAGGCCTCATTTTCAAGCATTGCAATACCGTTTGTGCTCACTTTTGTTACCTGCTACCTTGCTGTTTTTTATTGTTCCTATCACAAAAATCAATGTCTACCATCCATATTTCACTTTTATCACCATCTCTTCGCCGAACTAGTGCACCTATAAAATTTGCCATTGTATTGGGTGTGCTGGGGACACAAGATATTTCTTGTATTTGGTTGCAGGGTCGTTTGTGAGAGACCATCTTTATCCTACACCTCTCAGGGATTGATAAACCTTAGGTCATCCACTTGAGGGAAAATTGCTACTGTCCTACAAAACTTTGCGCTTGGAGGCCCAACACGTGTCTACAAGAATAAAGTTGCATAGTAGACATCTGGCGCTTTTCTGGCGTCGTTCCCGGGAGGTGAGTGCATGAAGGTATATCTTTAGATCTTGCAATTGAATCTTTTAGTTTCTTGTTTTATCACTAGTTTGTTTTGTAAAAGAAAACTACAAAAATGGAATTGAGGTTGCATCATATTATTGATCATCTTTATAATATCTTTCTTGAAAATGATGGATCAAAAAATTGTGCTCAATTGTTAGAAGAATAAGTCAATAAAATGTTTGGCACAAAATATTTGAATGATGAGCATGATTGCAATGTTGTTAGTATGAATTCTTTGTATATCCATGATGCTAATGATATGCAAAGCCACAAGCTTGGGGATGCTATGTTTGATAAAGATGATATTTTTAGTCCCCCAAGATTTGATGTGCAAATTGGTTATACTGATTGCATGCCTCCTATTTATGATGATTATAATGATGAAAGCGGATTTGGAGAGGTCATGACTTTATTTAGTGATGAATGCACCATTTTCGATGAGGCTTCAATTGACTATGAGAACAAAGTTGCTATTTATGGTGATTATGGTGATGACATGTATGCTATAAATAATAATGATAACCATGAAACTTGTCATCATGATTTTAATTTTCAATCACATGATAGTTATTTTGTTGAGTTTGCTCCCACTACTACTGATGAGAAGAAATTTACTTATGTGGAGAGTAATAATTTTTCTATGCTTTTGTGTCATGAAAAGAATGCTTTATGTGATGGTTATATTGTTGAATTTCTTCACAATGCTACTGAAAATTATTATGAGGGAGGAACTTATGCTTGTAGGAATTGCAATAATATCAAGTTTCCTCTCTATGTGTTGAAAGTTTTGAAGTTATGCTTGTTTTGCCTTCCTATGCTAGTTTATTCTTGTTCCCATAAGTTGTTTGCTCACAAAATTCCTGTGCATAGGAAGTGGGTTAGACTTAAATGTGCTTGCCATGTGATTCATGATGCTCTTGTTATGTTTCAATCCCTATCTTTTATGCGAGCATCATTGAAATCATCATGCCTAGCTAAAAGGCATTAAAGAAAAGCGCTTGTTGGGAGACAACCCAACACTTTTAACTATTGTTTTTTTGTGTTCACATGATTAGGCTACTGTTGTAATCATGTTTTATAGCTTTTGTTTCAATAAAGTGCCAAGTAAAGCCTTTGGGATCATGTTGGGTGATAGTTGATTTGATCTTGCTGAAAAACAGAAACTTTTGCGCTCATGAAAATAATTCTCATTTTTAACAGAAGAGTGATTTTGAGTTTATTATTTTTGAAGAAGTTTAATATACAAATTTCTCACTTGGTCCTAATTTTTCATAATTTTTGGAGTAGCAGAAGTATGGTAGTTATCCAGATCATTACAGACTGTTCTGTTTTGACAGATTCTATTTTCAATGCATCGTTTGCTTGTTTCTAGTTTCTATGGCTTATATTGCTCAATATAAATTGTAGGAATGATATGATACAGTAGGCATTGTGTGAGAACAATTATGAATCTTGTCTTTTACAGTACCAAAAGTGGAATGGTTTGCTCTTTATCATACTAACCTATCTCATGAAGTTCCGTTAAGTTTTGTGTGATTGAAGTTTTCAAGTTTTGGATGAGATATCGATATGAGGATAATAAGGAGTGAAAAGAACCTAAGCTTGGGGATGCCCAGGGCACCCCAAGGTAATATTCAAGGAAGATCCAAGCAACTAAGCTTGGGGATGCCTCGGAAGGCATCCCCTCTTTCGTGTCCAACATTATTGGTAACCTCACTTGGAGCTATATTTTTATTCATCACATGATATGAGTTTTGCTTGGAGCATCATTTTATGTTGTTAGGATTTGCTTTATGTTACTTAGAATAATGTTTTGCATATTTCTTTTCAATAGGAATGTCAAGGATAGCCTTTACCATGCTTATTTTGCAAGTCTACATGTTGCTGTTTGAAAACAGAAAGTTTACCGTTGTTGCAAAAGTTCCCTAGAAAAGTCAGAATGTGATAAAATGTTGAAACTTTTTGCATAATAAGCTCTGATAAATTTTCTACAGTGTGGTATAATTTAATAATGTTTGGAGTTGAATAAGTATTGATACTCTTGCATTCTTTACAGACTGTACTGTTTTGGCAGATTGCTGTTATGTTTGCATTGTTTGCATATGTTTGCTTGTTTAATGATTCTATTTCAGGATAGGAGTATTAAATATGCAGAGGCATTTAGTATGCAATGTTGAATAATAATTTTAGTGATTTGCTACAGTAGAGAATGATAAGGTTTTTGCATTGGTTTATACTAACTTACCTCACAAGTTCTTGTTGAGTTTTGTGTGGATGAAGCTTTTAAGATTTGGGAAAACCGTGATATAAAAGGAATTAAGGAGACACAAAAGCTCAAGCTTGGGGATGCCCAAGGCACCCCAAGATAATATTTCAAGAATTCTCAAGCATCTAAGCTTGGGGATGCCCCGGTAGGCATCCCACCTTTCTTCATCAACAATTGTCGGTTAGTATCGGTTGAGCCTAAGTTTTTGCTTCCCCACATGAGTTGTGCTATTGTTGGAATGTCATTTTATTTTGTTTTGCTTGCTGTTTTAATAAAGTACTTGGATCTGAATTTTTTTAAATAAAATACAGTCCTCAAATAGTTGCCAGGGAGGCTAGGTAAGCGGCATTCACATCCCGTCAACGAAGCTCTTTTTCTATGGAATTGCTCTGGTGCTTCACTTACATCTTTTTGAGCACGGTGTGCTTTAGTATTTTTTGAAGAAATTCTCTCTTGCTTCACTTAAATTAATTTGAGAGAAAGACATATTATGCTCACACTACTAGAATCAGCTAATTTGCCATCTGCCAGCTCTTTGCCGTCTGCTAGCTGACGGCAAAGAAGCTCTTTGCCATCAGCTACCAAAAAGTGGACGGCAAAGAAATGGCAGACGACAAAGAAGCTCTTTGCCATCAGCCAGCTCTTTGCCGTCCGCTAGCAGACGGCAAAGAATCTTTGCCGTCCGCTGGCGTACGGCAAAGAGGGAGGTGGCCCCCACCCCCGCCCGTTTGAAAAAACTTAACGCCCCACCTCTTTGCCGTCCGCCAGCGGACGGCAAAGAGGCAAAAAGGCGGACGGCAAAGATTAGCGGACGGCAAAGAGCCGATTACATAACGGCCCGTACCCCCCCGCCCGTTACTCTCTGTTCTCTCCTCTCTCTCCTCCCC
>NC_057796.1:194835182-194835958 GCF_018294505.1 Triticum aestivum
AAGAAGAAGAAGAAGAAGAAGAAGAAGAAGAAGAAGAAGAAGAAGAAGAAGAAGAGGAGGAGGAGGAGGAGGAGGAGGAGAAGAAAGAAGAAGAAGAAGAAGAAGAAGAAGAAGAAGAAGAAGAAGAAAGAGGAGGAGGAGGAGAAGTGTAACGCCCCGGATCCGATGCGCCAGGTGTCTGCCAGTTATTCGCTGTCGTTGCCATGTCATTTGCTTGCGTGTTTCATTTTGCCATGTCATCATCTGCATTTCATATCATGTCATCATGTGCATCGCATTTGCATACGTGTTCGTCTCATGCATCCGAGCATTTTCCCCGTTGTCCGTTTTGTAATCCGGCACTCCGTTGTCACCCGGCGCCCCCTTTTGTCTCTTTTCGTGTGCGGGTGTTAAACGTTCTCGGAATGGGCCGAGTTTTGTCAAGTGGCCTTGGTATACCACCGGTAGACCACCGGTCAAGTTTCGTTCCATTTGGAGGTCGTTTGGTACTCCAACGGTTAACCGGGCATCTGCAAAGTCCATTTGAGTGTCCAGCAAAACCCCCCTCTAAAACCAGCCCAAAACCCACCAAACTCTCTTCCATTCTCTAGGTCGTTCGATCACGATCGTGTGGGCGAAAACCGCACCTCATTTGGAGCCTCCTAGCTCCCTCTACCTATAAAACTCCATCTCCCCCGAAAAACGGAATCGCAGACGAACCCTAGAAATTTTTCCTCCGCGCCGGCGGACAACGTCCGCCGCGCCGCCCGGCCAACCGGAGCGCGCCACGTCACCGC